>NC_087388.1:623299-748299 GCF_963675165.1 Halichondria panicea
CTGTAGTCTGTCTCGTTCTTTGTAACTGGGTTTAGGCGAAGGTCCAAATCCTGCCAAAGACATTTATTACCATTTCACTCACAATACATTAATAATTAAAAAGTGGTCTCTCAAAATTATTGATGAAGGTCAACCTTCTTGTTGGTACAGTGAGCGGTACGTAAAAGTAAATAATGGGCATACACTTGCCTTTAGTTTCTTGTTGTGTCTGAGTCTGAACAGCTCTGTCAGTGATCCAATGTTGTTGTAGTAGCTGAAAGCTGTTGTCAAGGAAACAGATTATTTACTATAATTATAGCTGCTAAGTACGTGCAGCAATGACATAAGAATATGGATGTACCCAGAAAAATGTCTAAAGTGGCGGATATTTTCAACCCTCAATCTCAATCAATTTGCCTTTTTTATAGCCTGACATCATCTAGGTCTAAGAGGTGGTTAGTACCGACCACCACCATGTACCGACTAGTGTGCTTGATCATCTAGGTCTAAGAGGTGGTTAGTACCGATGTGTGGTAAACTAGGTCTAAGAGGTGGTTAGTACCGACCACCACCATGTACCGACTAGTGTGCTTGATAGAGTAAAGTGTAGGATACATGTTGAGGGATTCCAGATGCTTCAGATGCTCAAGTCCCTAGATACGAGTTGCATAAGATGAAAATAATGCATACAGGAGCATAATAAAAACTGCATTTTGATAGCATTAGTTTTCCCTATACAAACTTTAGACTCTGTCCCACACACACCCACATACCGCCCCTATCTCCACCTCCGCCCCCACACCTCACCTCCAGCGACTCAAGGGCGTTCCTCGAAAGGTCAAGATGTTTGAGGCGGACAAACCCAGCCAGCGATCTGCTGAGGTGAGTTATTTTCTCGTAATAGGACCCAGGCAGGGAGATGGACCTCACGTCATCTGCAGACGTAATAATTACATACGATAAGTACATACAAGGCCTTAAGGCAGACCATTACTTATACGTACGTACCTAGGGTATCTTTTTGCAGGTTGAGATGCTCTCTTATCCACTTCTCTGTGATGCAGAGGACGCCATTGCTGTCAGTCTTAGTAGTGTTTCTAGCTCTGTCGTTTCCAGCCATGCTTTTGCATTTCAAAGCTTCTGATCTGGGGAGGTTCAGGGTTCGCTAATAACCAATTTTCAATTTTCACCGAGCGCCATTTACCATAACACCATTTTACCTAGTTCTCCTCAACTATAAAGAAGGTAATTCTGTGATACTGTATTTTGATTACAATGTATACTCTCCCCTCTCTATGTCACATGCACAGTGAGCTCTACAATACATATCCACGAGTTTATATCACCCATGGTTTCCATGTGGTGTCTCAGAGTGAAGTCAATCCGTCGTCGTCCGATGACTCTCCTCGGGGCAGCTGCTGCTACCAGTTTCTTCGTTGGCGTTGCTCTATTCAAATCATGGACTCCAGGTGACTACTAGACTCCCACCACACCTACAGACGTACATGTAGACCCTTATAAAATTGTTCGTATTAACATTTATTTATTTATTTATTTTCTGTACAGCTCATGTGCAGTGTGTAGCCTCTTGTGCTTCAGTGGGTGTGTATCAGATACTGCAAAAGAACGAAGCTTCCAAGAAATTGAAAAACCACCGAGTGAAAAGATTTGACGTAAACTTTCTTGGTTCCAACTCACCAATTGAAGATCGATTTGTGGTCGGTGCTAGTAATAACCTAGGAGCTACTCTCTTCTCAGTAATTGACGGTCACAAAGGAACCCATTGCTCACACTACCTCCAACACCACATGTTACAACACGTATCTACGGCTCTACACAAAACAGGAGATGTTAAAGATAAAGACGACTTGAGAATTATACTGAATATGAACAGTACACCTTTTGTCGTTAACTCACAAGCTGAAGTCGAGCTCCAACCCAAAGACGGTTTCGATGGAAATCTAATTAAAGGATGTTTACAGAAATCTTTAAGTTTATTGGATGATTCGTTTTGCAATGCAGCTCTTGAAGACATTAAACTCATCCAAAAAGGACACTCCCTATCTCCTGACATGAAACAGCGTGTAATGACGGCCATTGAGGGGGCGTGTGCTATCACAGCTGTCGTGAGAAAAGACGACATTTTCGTCGCTAATACGGGAGATTGTAGAGTAGTGATTGGGCGAGAAACGGCCGGTAAAACTTGGACAGCTGTTCCACTTTCAGACGACCAAAATGCTCAGAACAAAGCTGAAGTGAAGCGGCTCCAAGACGCACATCCGGGGGAGACGGTGATAATTGAGAATCGTGTTCTGGGCAGTTTAATGCCTTTCAGAACATTTGGCGATGCTGACTTCAAGTGGGAGAAAAAATACTTGCAAGGTTTGATGACCACCTGGATAAACTACGAGACGCCACCGTACGTAACAGCTGAGCCTGTGGTCACCCACTGTAAAATCGAAGAGAGTGATCGTTTCCTGATAATTGGATCGGATGGTTTGTGGGAAAGAGTGTCTAACGAAGAAGCTGTAAACGTTGTTGCAAGGACTCAGGGGGAAAAGAAGTTTTCAAAGAAACGGTCGTTTTTTGGTTCGATATTTGGAGAGTCAAGGGACGATGAGTGTTGCCGTGACAATGCCGCTACTCAGCTATTGTGGCATGTGTTAGGAGGTAGTGATACTGAAGTGTCTCAGCTACTCAATGTAGACCCGAGGGTTAGCCGAATGTATCGTGATGACATCACTATTATTGTTGTGTACTTCTAAAATTTAATCATTTCTATCATTTTGTGTATTATCAATACATCAAACTCTGATTCAAATTATTGACATGTTACTATTGTGATCTTTGCCACCACTATTAAAATGGTGATAAAGCTGCTGTCAGATTACTCGGCATAAAACTATGTAGATCTACACCTAGTGTACCTATAAGAAGAGATCAGTATGGATTCAGGAAGAGACTACATCAACTGTTAGATTTACATTGAATTGAAAATGAATTTAGTAAAAACGATGAACAATATCAAAGGAGTAGTCCATCTGTTGAATATCGAGTCTCGACAAGTGTTACTAAGTAAACCTGGTATAGGACCAAAGAGAGTCGAGAAGATCCTTACCCTGAGGAGCGATTGCATGAAAGATGGCGGATCAATGAGTCTAAGAGATGCAATGGATGCGAAGGCGATCACTCCTAGTCTATTGGCAAAGCTAACGGGAGATGAAAATGCACCATTTGTGATCAAATACGTAGAACTGTATTGCCAGAGCTTCCATGATGTCTGTCAGGTTGGTAGATCTAGTAACAAATGTTGATCAAGGACCAAGTACCGTTAATGCTTGCACGGTTACGTATTGCTAAATGCCACAGTGGATTTACCGTCTATAATTACTATATATAGTGCTCCTATACTGAGGTAGTCCGTACCTAGTGTTCTCCTAGTGTTTCCATACAGGCACCTAATAGTGACAGGGCTGCATGAGGTATACCTAGTGTTCTCCTAGTGTTTCCATACAGGCACCTAATAGTGACAGGGCTGCATGAGGTATACCTAGTGTTCTCCTAGTGTTTCCATACAGGCACCTAATAGTGACAGGGCTGCATGAGGTATACCTAGTGTTCTCCTAGTGTTTCCATACAGGAACCTAATAGTGACAGGGCTGCATGAGGTATACCTAGTGTTCTCCTAGTGTTTCCATACAGGAACCTAATAGTGACAGGGCTGCATGAGGTATACCTAGTGTTCTCCTAATAAATTATTCAATAGTGCTTCCATACATGTACAGGGTTAGGGAGGGGGTTAGGTACTAGAATATTTTGCAAATGTGATTAAAAATAAAATCACAAAAACCTAAACTGGTACTGCATGCATGGTATGACACAAGATCCCTGTCAGAACGCAATAGTTAGATCACAAAGGGTCACTCATTCGCAAATGTTTTTCACACCCAACATATTCTAGTAATACGGTATAATGTATACTGCAGTCCAAGAAAAAGCAGGGAAATTATTTTGGGAGCCAGTAAATCATGTGAGAAGAAGAGAAGTACCACACAATTTTGTGTTGACCCATCTACAGTACGTAAGCCAGAACAAAAGTCAACACTAAAATACCAATATTATTACACAGGTACATTTACAATGTTATAGCCAGCCTCTCACCTGCCCATGCAATCCAAGTTGAGGGTTACTCACCTGTAACCACAGTTTAAGCTTGCACAACCACTGTTGCAAAGATTCTGCAAAACCCTGTATAGTGTTTCCTTACATGCAGATACCTAGTAATCTCCTATCTCTGGATCTGGGCATACACAATGCTGCATACGTTCTCATGGATACTGACTACACTGTACGAGAGTGGAAAAGACTGGACCTGGGCATGCCCTCTCCTTATAATCCAGAGGAATGCTTCAGAAAGGTCAGCTTTCAGCGGCAGTTTTGCATGCAATAAAGATTCAAAAATATTTTTTTTGCAGGTGAAAGAATCCCTGGGGCAGTTTCCACCAGCTGATCTGTATGTGATAGAGGAACAAAGTCACAGAAACCCATCTAATCGAGGTTTTCTAAACATCAGTGTGCAACTGAGAGTCTTAGAGGCCATGGTTTTGGCAGTATCCAAGCTCACAAGCTTGTCCCCAGTCCATTCTCTGTCTCCAAACCGTGTCTCACGATACTTTGGTACCAACGGGAAAAGTGGGGCTGCTGCCAAGAAGAAGATGTCTATCGAGTTTGCTACCAAAATGATTGAAACTCTCAATCCAATGAAGACCCCTCTTGGAAATACAATAAAAGTGCCACAGGATTTAGTCAAATATTTTGAAAAGGAGAAAAAGAAGGACGACCTCAGCGATTGTTTACTCCAGGCTGCAGCTGTTGTTGATTGGTGTAAAATGACACAAAAACTTAACTATAATTAGATAGTTTCAAGAGTGGCATATATACGCACTCCTGGTTGTACATTTGACAATAACAGTTAATTTTGTTGCTTTTTTTGTTATTTTTGGCTGAGTTGAGAGGTGCTCTGCACAGAAAATTGTTTGTTAATACCTCTGCAAACGAATACATACGCAAAGCATGCACATTTTTATTTCTTTATGTCTGAGTTGAGCATTCAAAACTTTTTTTCTTTAATAGTGTACATGTAAAAAAAACCTGTGGGGGGCACAATAGACGTTTATGAGCTGAAGAATGCAATTAGTGTTGATTACTACTTGGTTTACTTCCGTAGTAGTTTTAGCCACACCCACTTTACATGTAATTACATTGTGTACTGAATGCAGGTGTCATTCACAAAATCTAAATAAGCAAAACCTGGGTACGTAACAAATTATTAAAACACACTTTTTCAAATTGAATGAAAGATAACAAAACTAACATGGATGTACACATTTTCACTCTTGATTGAGAGTTAAATAGCTTAATTAGTGTGTCATTCGCAAAATAATGTACACACTCAAAACCTGGGTATACAGACGAGCACATCCAGCTGCTTCTGCACACATATAAAACGTTTTCAAATTGAATGCAAAATAACAAAACTAAATGTGTTTGTATGGATGTACACATCCTGCAGTATGGGGTAACACACAAGCATTAGAGTAGCCACTTTGTCTATCTTTGTACCCGCCTGATCTCCACTCCTGCATTAAACTGTTTTCTCTGAACTCTTCTATTGGAACTATTTTCTCAATGTCTTTTGTTATTAAATCAATGATCTCCCTCGTTTCAAAGTGCCTTGGATAGGATCTGTGTTGAGTGTTCCGAGTGATGAATTCCACAGGGAACACCATTTGATTGTGGTAGGCCATGTCACCCATTAAACAGATATACCACTGAGAGAACCACCAACTAGTGTTATCAAACCGATTCCAATGATGCAAAACAGGTTCCAAAACAGTCTCAGCAGCTTTGTGGTGGAAGGCATTAATCATACCGTCAAAAAAGACGGCTGTAACATACTCTTCCATAGGCTCTTGGAAACAACCATTTCTGATTTTGAATCGAATTGTCCGGTCGACTGATCGCCATTCTTCAGTATCGATTGCCGCTATTGGAGGCCGCAAACGAAACAAAAAATCTTCAAATGATCTCCAAGGATTTTTGTTATGATCTTGTACATCGTTATACAGCTCTATTTTAGCATCATCATCCATGAAAATGTAATACATGTACTTTTTATCTCCTTGCACTGTGGTATTGTACAGTATCCCTCTGCCGGTAGTCCAGGTGGTAGATGGATGAAAGATATGGGTAACGTGGGAACTGTACGTACTGGCGGTGGTGCATCTCTCCTTGTATCCTAGCACCAGCAAGTCACACTGACAATCTAAAGAGTTGCCAAATATATCAATTGATAATAAATCTTCAGGAACACAGCTTTCAGTCATGATCATGTAGAGAAATTTCTTGTGGAAATCAACACCACTGTCTAAATTGCAATCTGTAGCTTTGTGTCTGGCGATATTGGACCTTGAGTAATGAGGGATTAGCTCCACTGGCAACACAAATAACTTGTCTAGGAGGCAGTAATGTCGTAGTATATACAATACTAGTATTATATCCACCATTAGAGCAGCAACAAAACAGCAGGAAGTTCTTATTTTAGGGACGAATAGCTTCATTCTTGAGAACGACTTTTCTCAGATGCCTCACCTAAAAAAATGTTATTATTATATAGGCCAATTAAATTTCGTATGCATGTGTGCATTATTGCGCAGAGCACAATAATGCGGCCTAGATTCGAAGTGACCAGTACACATTGTACAATGTACACACTTTACATGTACAGATAAATATGCTCCTCTTCCATAACACTTTATAGCATATTGAGCAAAAAAATTTTAGCACCCCTCCTGTCAAGAGAGACAGAGCGATACCGGCTGCCTTAGTGATGGCCCACTCTACCCAACTGAATTCTCCTGTGACCATACCCTCAATACCGTCAATGCAGTCAGAGATTCCTTCTCCAATGAGGAACATTCCGAACTGTGACGCAACCATATGTTGCATTAGCACACTTATATTACTTGATAGAACCGATACTTGTACGATATTAATTAGGTATGGTAAGCTAAGAATCAATGCTTTGGGACCACCAGAATGCCTTGGATTGCTTATATACAATCAGGATTGGAATCATGTAAAGAGGAGATGAGAAAATTGGGCATTGAATGGTTAAGTCAATAGTTTGGGTCGAATAAATCATGCTCCCACTTGGACACTGCGTTCTCCTGGCCCCGCTGGCCGCAGGATGAATCTCTACAGCTAGGAGAGAAAATAACATTTTCAATAGCCACATGTACTATCGATAGCTAATTATAGAGACTAGCTGCATGTTCTTGTCTTTCTCAGTTGTTCTCCATTACTATGACTGAAAGCTGTGAAGAATACTATTGTCACTTTGATCAGATGTATTTGGCAGACAGTGCATGGGGTGCATGATTATGCTTGGGTTCTCATTTCGAGGTTACGCTGTACCTCATGCTGCCTCTCTAAAGTCTTCCCCATTGTTGTAGCTAGCAATGGGAAATTGAAGAGAGGCAACTTCATGACTCACACCGCCACACCTCCATGCACCCTGTGATGACACTTGATACTAAGCTTGATACTATAAGCGAAACCAGGAGCCCATAATTGAGAGCTCCTGGCGAAACTCATAAGTGTAGAGTCTACTACTCAGTACTGGGTGATTGATACACCATTCTCCATGAGTTCATAATTATTGGAGCTGTTCTCTAAGTCATCAGTTTATAATTCATATAATTTATAATCATAATTATTATCTCTGGCACACATATTAAAAATACAAAATTAATAAAATAGTTTCAATGAAAGCACCGCAGGTGCTGATGCCTCGGTGGAGATGTCAAAGCTACATAACATAAAGCTGCTACTAATAGCTTTTATGCAAAACAATTAAATTTTGCTGCATTGCAAAAACTCAGCGAGTGGGTAATGATCGACCATGATTGTTGTTAAAACGATCGATGCCAAAAGTTCAAGTCTAAAATTAATAGCTGCCATCAGCAGAGCCTTGCAGCTCTCTTCTCACTCTTGCAGCTACCAATAGCTAGCGTTCTAGTGCAGAGCTAACTACTAAGTAGAGTAGCAACACTCGGTAAACAAGTTTGGCTACGTGCTCTTCTAAAAAGGCTGCAATGGCATTCCAAGTAAGCAAAACTAGGCATAACTCGAGAATGAAACATTATTTTGCAAATCCACTAATTAAAATCCAAGTAAACATGACTAGAAGCCTATAGAAACTCTTACTTGCACTTGATTCATCCTTGAGCAGCTGTAGCAGTCTACACAGACACACTACCGTATACCTCGCTTGCGCATGCGCACCGAGGCATAATTAATTACGTTTGAATGCAAAACTAAATATGCTTATATGGATGTACACATCCTGGAGTATGTGGTGACATACAAGCAGCAGCAGCATTAAAATAGCCACTTTTTCTACCATTGTGCTGGACTGACCTCCTAGACCTCCACTCCAGTATTAAATTGTTTTCACTGAATTCTATTGGAACTATTTTCTCAATGTCTTGTGCTATTAAATACATGATATCTTTCGTTTCAAACTGCTTTGGATAGGATCTGTGTTGAGTGTTCCGAGTGATGAATTCCACAGGGAACACCATTTGATTGTGGTAGGCCATGTCACCCATTAAACAGATATACCACTGAGAGAACCACCAACTAGTGTTATCAAACCGATTCCAATGATGCAAAACAGGTTCCAAAACAGTCTCAGCAGCTTTGTGGTGGAAGGCATTAATCAAACCGTCAAAAAAGAAGGCTGTAACATACTCTTCCATAGGCTCTTGGAAACAACCATTTCTGATTTCGAATCGAATTGTCCGGTCGACTGATCGCCATTCTTCAGTATCGATTGCCGCTATTGGAGGCCGCAAACGAAACAAAAAATCTTCAAACGTCCTCCAAGGATTTCTGTTCTGATCTTGAACATCGTTGTATAGCTCTATTTTAGCATCATCATCCATGAAAATGTAATACATGTACTTCTTATCTCCTTGCACTGTGGTATTGTATAGCATCCCTCTGCCAGTAGTCCAGGTGGTAGATGGATGAAAGATATGGGTAACATGGGAACTGTACGTACTGGAGGTGTTGCATCTCTCCTTGTATCCTAGCACCAGCAAGTCACACTGACAATCTAAAGAGTTGCCAAATATATCAATTGATAATAAATCTTCAGGAACACAGCTTTCAGTCATGATCATGTAGAGAAATTTCTTGTGGAAATCAACACCACTGTCTAAATTGCAATCTGTAGCTTTGTGTTTGGCGATATTGGACCTTGAGTAATGAGGGATTAGCTCCACTGGCAGCACAAATAACTTGTCTAGGAGGCAGTAATGTCGTAGTGTATACAATACTAGTATTATATCCACCATTAGAGCAGCAACGAAACAGCAGGAAGATCTTATTTTAGGGACAAATAGCTTCATTCTTGAGAACAACGGCTAATCACTTTTCTCAGATGTGCCTCACCTAAAAAAATGTTATTACAGGGTTTTGCAGAGTCTTGCAACATGAACTTTTAATCGGTCTGCACATGCGCAGAGATCTACCTTTGATCTCACCGCAGACTATTAGCTAAGGGTCAGTGCATGCATAGATAGTATCTATGGTGCATGTGTGTGTGGAAATGAGTAAGGCAGCCTCAAAACTCTCTTTTCACATAATTATAACAGTGGAGGGTGATGTGTACAGAAATGATATTACGATTTAATTAATTGGTGAGCCAGAGTACTCCAGCGTGGAAGTGTCTGAACCCCAAATTAATTTATTATAGTGATCTTGTGAGTGCAGCATGAGTTCAATACATCAGCAGGAGTTAAAATTTGCAGAGGTCGCCATAGCCTGGTGTATTAAACTTCGAGCTTGCAACCAGTGGTGCCAGCTCTAACTCGTGGATGTTGTAGAATGTAGCAGAGTTCACTGTAGTGGGATTGACATCGTGGTCAAAACAATACATCCATGCATGAGTTCAAACCAATAGGAACTTGGTAGAAGAGGAAGCTTTAAATCAGCCTTGTAGGACCAATGACAGTGACAACACCATCCCAAGATAGACTTCTGGGGGCTGCCCACTTTTGATTTTACTGCTTGCCTCAGCTAGCTATACATAGTGATACAAGTCCTGGACTTCACTTTAGAATCCATTTTTACTGATCATGGTGGCAGATCTCTACGCATGCGCAGACTGGTTAAAAGTTCATGTTGCAAGACTCTGCAAAACCCTGTATTATCGGCCAATTAATTAAATTTCGTAGGCATGCATGTGTGCATTATTGCGCAGAGCACAATAATGCGGCCTAGATTCGAAGTGACCAGTACACATTGTACAATGTACACACTTTACATGTAGATCTACAGATAAATATATTGAGCAAAAAAATTTTAGCACCCCTCCTGTCAAGAGAGACAGAGCGATACCGGCTGCCTTAGCTTAGTGATGGCCCACTCTGCCCAACTGAATTCTCCTGTGACCATACCCTCAATACCGTCAATGCAGTCAGAGATTCCTTCTCCAATGAGGAACATTCCGAACTGTGACGCAACCACGTTGCATTAGCACACTTATATTACTTGATAGAACCGATACTTGTACGATATTAATTAGGTATGGTAAGCTAAAAATCAATGCTTTGGGACCACCACCAAAATGCCTTGGATTGCTTATATACAATCAGGATTGGAATCATGTAAAGAGGAGATGAGAAAATTGGGCATTGAATGGTTAAGTCAATAGTTTGGGTCAAATTAATCATGCTACCACTTGGACACTGCGTTCTCCCGGCCCCGCTGGCCGCGGGATGAATCTCTACAGCTAGGAGAGAAAATAACAATTTCTACAATAGCCACATGTCTATTATCAATAGCTAATTACACATACTAGCTGCATGTTCTTGTCTTTCTCTGTTGTTCTCCATTACTATGACTGAAAGCTGTGAAGAATACTATTGATCAGATGTATTCATGGGGTGCATGATTATGCTTGGGTTCTCATTTCGAGGTTACGCTGTACCTCATGCTGCCTCTCTAAAGTCTTCCCCATTGTTGTAGCTAGCAATGGGAAATTGAAGAGAGGCAACTTCATGACTCACACCGCCACACCGCCATGCACCCTGTGATGACACTTGATACTAAGCTTGATACTATAAGCGAAACCAGGAGCCCATAATTAAGAGCTCCTGGCGAAACTCATAAGTGTAGAGTCTACTACTCAGTACTGGGTGATTGATACACCATTCTCCATGAGTTTATAATTATTGGAGCTGTTCTCTAAGTCACCAGTTTATAATTCATATAATTTATAATCATAATTATTATCTCTGGCACACATATTAAAAATACAAAATTAATAACAACGAAAATAGTTTCAATTAATTACGTTTTAATGCAAAACTAAATATGCTTATATGGATGTACACATCCTGGAGTATGTGGTGACATACAAGCAGCAGCAGCATTAAAATAGCCACTTTTTCTACCATTGTGCTGGACTGACCTCCTAGACCTCCACTCCAGTATTAAATTGTTTTCACTGAATTCTATTGGAACTATTTTCTCAATGTCTTGTGCTATTAAATACATGATATCTTTCGTTTCAAACTGCTTTGGATAGGATCTGTGTTGAGTGTTCCGAGTGATGAATTCCACAGGGAACACCATTTGATTGTGGTAGGCCATGTCACCCATTAAACAGATATACCACTGAGAGAACCACCAACTAGTGTTATCAAACCGATTCCAATGATGCAAAACAGGTTCCAAAACAGTCTCAGCAGCTTTGTGGTGGAAGGCATTAATCAAACCGTCAAAAAAGAAGGCTGTAACATACTCTTCCATAGGCTCTTGGAAACAACCATTTCTGATTTCAAATCGAATTGTCCGGTCGACTGATCGCCATTCTTCAGTATCGATTGCCGCTATTGGAGGCCGCAAACGAAACAAAAAATCTTCAAACGTCCTCCAAGGATTTCTGTTCTGATCTTGAACATCGTTGTATAGCTCTATTTTAGCATCATCATCCATGAAAATGTAATACATGTACTTCTTATCTCCTTGCACTGTGGTATTGTATAGCATCCCTCTGCCAGTAGTCTAGTCCAGGTGGTAGATGGATGAAAGATATGGGTAACATGGGAACTGTACGTACTGGAGGTGGTGCATCTCTCCTTGTATCCTAGCACCAGCAAGTCACACTGACAATCTAAAGAGTTGCCAAATATATCAATTGATAATAAATCTTCAGGAACACAGCTTTCAGTCATGATCATGTAGAGAAATTTCTTGTGGAAATCAACACCACTGTCTAAATTGCAATCTGTAGCTTTGTGTCTGGCGATATTAGACCTTGAGTAATGGGGGATTAGCTCCACTGGCAGCAAAAATAACTTGTCCAGGATGCAGTAATGTCGTAGTGTATACAATACTAGTATTGTAGCCACCATTAGAGCAGCAACAAAACAGCAGGAAGATCTCATTCTGTGGGCTAGCTTCATTCTTGATAATGGGTTGATTCTTCTAAGACCCCACGAAATGTACTGTGTTAGCATTCCTACAAGGATCCATTACTTCTATTGCAGAGATATAGCAGGCCAGTGTTTCAAAATATACACTCACTCGATCAACAACAGAGTGCATGTACAGGTCTGGTAAGGGGCAGAGTTTTTGCGGAAGTACCTGTCACGCGATATTCTTGGCTTCCCAGAATATCACGTGACAGGCGGCGAGTTGCCTCAAAATCAGGGCGGCCTCTGCGTTGCCAGTCCACTTTCTTTCCAAGACGATTCCTTACCAAATCATGCCTCTGGCCGTTTCAGAACATTCTAGAAAACATGCCTAAAAAACAAAACAAAACATGCATTTAGCACCATGTATATACGTTGCTTGAATACACCCTTGATAGCTTTAAGAATCGATGCTTTGGGACGAATAATATAAATGCAGAGTAGCTTTAATACACAACCATAATGTTGCAAAACATGGATTACAATCAGGATGGGAATCATGTAAAGAGGTTAAAACAAGCAATTAGTGAGAAATGAGAATTGAGTATTGAATGATTCTGAGTCAATAGTTTGGGTTGAATAAATCGTGCTCCCATCTGGACACTGCGTCCTCCCGGCTTTGCTGGCCGCGGGATGAACCTCTACAGCAGAAAAATGACAGTAGTAAAAAATTTCCTGGCACACAGTGAATCAACTATGGCAGCACACATTATAATAATCAACTATAGATGGCTAATAACTTACAGGCTGTTCTTGTCTCTCTCGAATGTAGACTCTTCGCTGTTAAAGAAACGACAGGAAATGAAATCTCAAATCTGAGTAGCTATGATATATAATTTGTACCTTTCAGCACTGGAGAGGCTAATAGATCTAAGACCACTTCGTCTGCAGATAATAAAATTTAGTATAATTGTTTGCAAAATTACTCACTTGTAGGTTGTTATTTCACTGTCCCTGACGATCCCCAAACAATAGGCCATTGCAGTGAGCTTAATCCTCCGTAGTTTGTGGAATCTCAATGCGACTATCTCACTTCGACTGTACGTAATGCGCTCTGCAATGGGAGCTGCAAAAGGACACATAGTTACCATAGAGATTTTTTACTACAGACAAATTCCAAATCTAATTACATGTAGCATGCTGTCAGAGTGGAGTGAGTACATGTAGCACTTACTCAATGGTCGCATGAACCCCTCATTGTGTATAAACACGTCATCATCATCCTCTTCATCGTTAGGGGTCAGTGGTGGAGTGAGCTGCATATCGCATGCAGAGAGAATCCATATAATCACCAATTGTACGCTACAATGATTTTATAATATCTACAGGGATTAGCTAGGTTACATACCAGTGCATCGACAGTTGTGTTCATTTGATGAACCAACGCCACTAGATCAGCGAGTGTCTTAACCTGAGAGGAAATCAAACAAGTGCAAATTGATGTTAGTTTAGGCAAGAAACAGGTTGAATTCGATATTCGAATATCTGTGGTTCACACTAGCAGTACCTCTTCTACAGTGCAGCAGCTTTTCATATTCAGCCTTTCCATGGCTGGCTGCAGCAGAGCCTCTAGGTCGTGTACATTGCATACTCCAGAGCTAACTTTAGCCAGAGGTCCAATGACTTCCACCAGAACCAGTCGAAGCTCCTTACTGAGAACTCTATCACACAGAATCGTGCGAATGTGAATCAGAAGGATGTCACAAGCAACCCGGACTGGGGGCTTTGGCATCAGCGTGTGTGGGAGCGACTTCAGAAACTTTAACATGACTAGCTCCATCTTCGCTAGCTTTCACCAGCACATGCAACAGTACGTACGTACTCGTACTATATACTGTACCTGTTAAAAAGCCACGTGGCTTGTGCACTTGACAGGTTTCAATAAAAGGGGGGTGGGGCTGCTGCTGTTCCAATGAATATCTTGTGGGAGTGTACATGAGGATGTTGATTGGTCATTATCATGTTACAAATAACAGAGGCAATTAAATCTAGGCAAGGTAAGAAAATAGTAGTCTCTAAATCAATGTTCTCGTTCTCGGCATATTTATTTCTCCTCTTCAGAAGAACGTCCGGTGAGTGAGTGACCGATCACAGAGAGTCCGAGGCCCATGCTGGCTCCACCCACTACACCGCCCAATCCTCCCAGCCCTGCGGCCCCAGCAGCTCCTCCGATGAGTGCAAAGCCATACGAGAATTTGTCCAATCGAACTTGTCGTTTGTTGTAGCGGAGACGATACGATCTGTCAAACACTTGTTCTTCAGTGTTCCCTCTTGTTCGCATCATTGTCATTACAGCCGCGAAAACCATACCAATTCCCTGCAGGGGGTAACACAGCAGGGGGTAGACAAAGCAGGGGGTAGACAAAGCAGGGGTAACACAGCAGGGGGTAGACACAGCAGGGGGTAGATTAATCAGGGGGTAACACACACTATAGGAATGGTTTAGAACTGATGCTCACAACGTCAAGTAATGTTGAGAGCAAGTACACAAGCAATAAGCTACTAATAAAATGTCAGCAAGCACTTGGTAAGATAGCTCAGCTAGTAATTAAAAGTACATATATATATGTACTTGTAACCATCACATTTTATCAAGAGCCTTTTGAAATGGGGTCCTAATGCATATACCTATTGTTGGTGAAGTCCAACAGCAATTTTCGATATAATTATAGGCTCAAAAACACAGCAGCTGTTAAAAAAATTACTGAGCAATTTACATACGGCAAGAAGGGTATAGAATCACAATTGAGCATTCCTACTCACCATTCCTTTAGCACATATGCCGGCCATTCTTCTCATCATCTCTGCAGGGGACCGCACACCACGAAAGAACAGCACAGGAGGTCCCACAACCAAAGCAAGGAAAGAGCCCATATTGGCCCCTCTGAGGATGGTGTGGCGATACAGCTCCAGGCTTGGGTGGGAGATGTTCTCGTCTGCATCTGGTTCGGATGGTGTCTCCATAGGAGGTGGAGGGACGGGGGGAGAGGGGTCAGAGGACATTGTGTCTGTATGGAAGGTATAAGGGCACACGGTAGTATTATATGTAGTTACGTACATGGATATGGCCATGGAAGTATACGGGTGTGGTAGGAATTTTGAAATTTTTCTAGCTCAATATGTACGTGTGTGGGGCAAGGTAAACAGGTAGATCTAACAGAGGTATATACATCTAGGTACGTGTCTAATTATGCTGAGCTTACCAGGTACGTACTAGGTGGTAGGAAAATAAAGTGAACAGATCAGAGAGACCACAGGTACTAGGTACGTACAGAGTTTGTTGATTGGGGATATAGATCTAATTGTTTCTGGCTTCCTGCTGATCCACCCACTTTTGGTTGATTTTAAAATGCAATAACATGACAGTCAATTTATTTAGTGGGGTATGAAGATCACAAAGAAATGGGAGCAATTTGTGGATGCAAGAGAAGCAATGTCGTGCAGCCAAGTAGTTCAGTCAAGACCAACCATTCTAGTTCTGCAGCAAGCAAGCATTTCGGAGGAGCTTTGATTCTCGATCTCACAGACTCTGGTAGTTTATCCAAGCACTCTTTAGCTGATACAAACTACAATAACAATAATGCAAGCAGCTCAGAGCAAGTACAGCAAGCTGCTGGAGCAATGCTCAATGAAGACAGTGTGCTGAAGAAATACAATTTGCAAACTGTTATCGGAGAAGGATCTTTTTCGAAAGTGTTTAGAATTGAGAACAGACAGACCGGTGAATACTTTGCCCTCAAGATAACTGACAAGGCAAAGTCGCTTGAATCTGGTATGCCATGCTATAAGAGAGAGCTTGCAATCCTGAAAAGAGCAAGACATCAAAACATCATCACTTTGCACGAAGTTTTCCATTCTAATTCTAAACTATATCTCATTCTGGAACTTGCTTCGGGAGGCAATCTATTTGACAGGATTAGTTCCAGCGGTGCTTACAACGAACCTCTTGCTCAGCGCACACTCAGTATGATCACCAATGCTCTCTCCTACCTTCATCGTGTGGGCGTTACACATCGAGACTTAAAACTGGAAAACCTACTCTACAAAAACTCAAGAAAAGACTCTAAAATTCTCATATCGGATTTCGGATTGAGTCACATGACGGAGGGAGATGCTAGTCGAAATGTCATGTGGACTACATGTGGTAGTGAAGAGTACATAGCTCCTGAGGTACTGGATGGTCTGGAGTATTCTAACGCCATTGATAACTGGGCTCTTGGAGTCATCACGTATGCTGTACTGTGCGCTTACATGCCCTTCACTGACCAGAACAGGGCAAGACTACACCAGAAGATACTGTCTGGAATGGTGTCCTTCAGAGAACAGGTGAGTCAGTTTTTTTAGTCTCATGAATCAGATCTAGGCCAGGTTAGTGTCAATGGGGGATGTGTTATTGTTGTTGATCTGATCTCCCATGGGAGATTGCCACTTGATGTGGTTGTCACCAGTAGTGATAAGATCACTAGGGCCATGCATGGTTGGTTACTGGTTTATAGGCAGATTCAGGAGTGCATGAAGAGTTTATAAGTCCAGATTGGGTACCTACCTACTTGTACTTGTGTTGTACAGTTAAAAATAAAATTATTGAGTCTTCAAATGAGCCGTATTTCACAATGACTTCACTTATTGTATGTCATTATGCAATGTTTGTTTAGGTGACAGTAGCCAAGTAGCTTTTAAAATCAAAGACACAATTGCGGTTAAAAGCACTTGTGCAAAGTTATCTGTTTTTGATGAATGATAGAATGATTTTCTCCTGTGCAGCCATGGACAGAAGTGTCACCCCTGGGCAAAGAGTTTATTTGCAAGCTACTGGAGGTGAACCCTGACCTCAGACTAACAGCCTCACAAGCATTGGAACACCCATGGCTGTATGAATAAGACCGAACATTCTGATTCATGCTTTTTAACCCATCAATTTAATTCTAAGAAATCACTTAATTAATTATTGTAATCAGACTGTCATATCTCTCACCACTCTCACTGAACAGGTTTCACATGCTTTCATATCACCACCACTACTGAAACAAACAGTTTTCAATTACGTGAGTATTGAAGCCAAAGTCATTCTACACTGGTTAATTGTATAACAGCTGTGCAGTCAAAGAGGCAAATGTTGGTTACAGAAACATAGTGATGATAATGCATGGCAACAGATAACACATTTAGAATGTATAAGGGAGCAAATAGTCTGATGCTGAGTACGTAAGTATGACACTGACAATCAGAGCATACGATTCATTTCCTCCTAAACTTGGCTCCAGTTGCAGCAGCCTTTGGTTTCTTTTTCAGTGGGCCTTTCAGTTTGCCGGTATCCTCCCTCTGAGCATGGGGGAGCAAATATCACCAGTAATAGATAGAGCTAGACACAGACTTGTACACTTTACACTGAGAGGGACTGTACACACTTTCTTTAGTAAGTATTTTGATGAAGTATAACGATGTAAGCATACTGTATACACACAATGCTTGCTACTGTATTCCCATGATTACGGTATTGACTCTATTGTTGTGTCTATGGAGACACCACTACATACACCCACTCACATACATCCACTCACATACACTTAATGATACACATGCAGTCATGCAAAAAAGGACGCTAACTTTTGGCATAAAATTATTCGCATTATAAAGGGTTGGCATCGAGTCAAGTCTAATTAATACAACGGACGTTTGAAACACAAGTTAGGGCTTTTCAAACAGAGCTACGAAAACAAGACTGCACTTTTTTTTTTAAATAGACAATTTGGACTGGATTATTGACACACCATAATAAAAATTATTGTTACGTTATAATACTAGATGCATACTTTTCTTTTTTGACCGACTGGTGAGGCCAGAGGTGTGAAGAAGCTGTCCAGTCGCCCCTGTGTGGATGATGATTTACTCTTGACCAGTTTAGCCGCTCCCTTCCGAATACGATCCTCACTGGGACAAATAAAAGAATAGACACTCCTTACTACAACATACGCAAGAATACATTCCAGAGCTACCTGCGTACAGTGCAGAACATGTACAGTGATGCTGTGTATAGTGAGTGCTTACAATGGCAATATATATACTTACGCAAATCCTTTCTCCTCGGCTAGAAACTTGACCAGTCCTGCCTCGTCAGGGAGGCTCCACTTCAACTGCAGGGAAGTGTAACAGCTGTAAATAAATAAAGTGCTCGTGCATGGCAGGCAAAGTATCAGCTATAAGAACTAACTTATATAAAGGTTAAGGAACTGGCTCTAAAAGGTTAAGAGTATGAGGTTTTGGGGAGTGGGTATACAGTGTCACTGTGTATATAACTGATACTGGTGGTAATGTTGGGAGTGAAGGTATTGGATTACATTACCTCAATAGACTTTGGGTCCATCACTTCAGGTTCCTTAAACAGACGCCTGGCTTCCTATAGACAACAAAAACAAAAACACCATTTTCAACTTCTCACGTATGGTAGCAAAGTTATTCAAAGTCAATAGAAGCATATACACTAACAGTATCTACATGTATGTAGATGATAATTACCTGATAAAGCCAGTTCTCAGGAATGTTCAGTTTCTGGAAAGTGAAAGGTTTGTAAGACTGAATTGAAGTTGTTTGAAAACGTATAATAATTTTTCCCACTGCCTACACTGACATTGTTTGAAAACTTATAACTTTTCATACTCCATAGACAATAGATAACAGCACTCTAACTCTGTGGTAGCAATTAGCTGTATGAAACAGGAGCTGACAACACTGGTTTCCTAGCCAGCCTCCTCCTACAAATAACCACAATGTAATTTAAACTTCCTCACCTTCCCCTTTTCGATAATCTCTTCAATATTCTTGTGGTCTCGGATGAGAGTGATGGCTTTGGCAGGCCCCACCCCCTTAACAGAGTCACAGTAGTCACACCCGAGTAAGATGCACAGGTCAATAAACTGTAAGTGAAGGAGGTGATCAGACTATGCAATTGGAGGAGCATAAAACTAGAAAGGTCATATTTAGAGTTTTGGTGATCCGATTTCAATGATTTTCTGATTTTCTGAAAGCTTAGAGTGAGCTCTTTCAGATGGTATGTTCAACTCGCAATTTTTGATCGGACCCAAATTTGATATTTTCCCCAACCTATATAATTATAGCCTATGCTTTTTTGTCAAAATCAGCCTCAAAAATAACCTTTGATTTTAATACACCATCTGAAAGACCTCTTCATAAGCTTTCAGGGAATCATAAAATCATTGCAATTGGACCATCCTGAGGCAAGTTATGGCCTCTCAAAGATATGCTACACTAGCATAGCGGGGGAGTATGAGACAGTTCCAATTATATGTACTTGTTCAGTAATTTGTTAACTCACTTCTTGCTGAGTGACTCCTAATTCAGCCAGTAGCTTCTCCAAGTGGATCTCTCTAACTGGCATCTTCCTATGGAAGTTAAAAAGTATCTATTCACATAATCAGTCTAGCACTGTACAACTATTATACTAATTATTATCTATGTACGTACGTATATTTAAGAGTCCCTCTACTCACTTTGCTTCGCTGGCTGTCAGGTGGCGCAACATGACGCTGGAGCCAAATGTGAGACAGTCCATATCCTCGGTAGCAGTGGCGTACACCAGGCCGGCCTTCACCATGGACGCACACTGGGCCTCGGCTTCACAAGGGGCCTATGAGAGGTGGGGGGTATGAGGTATGTAATGATCTCACAGGGGTCTATAACGAGGTGGGGGGTATGTGGAGGGTGGGGGGTACATAATGACCTCACCGCAACAAAGGGTACTCCCATTAGTGTCAGCAACCTCTTACACTCCTCCACATGTTTAGGAGTCACTTTCACCTGATAACACAGAACAGAATACCATTGTCATGATCACTTAATATCGTATGCAACAGTACAACTGTACATCACAGATAGTGTTAGCATAGTGCATATATCTACCACAACTCACTAGTCGTTTCTGAAATTTCTCTATTTGTTCTTGATCACCTGAGTATAGAGATACAAGCATAAATTCACTCCTTTCCTCTTCAATACTATAAATTGCCTTTATCAGTGGCCGTAACTAAGCCTTTCTCAGCTTCTGCTCTTTTCTCAGATCTCTTGAGAAGCTCTCCTGATTTCATTTCTGGTGGCTTGCCATCAAACACATAGCTACAGAGAAGGAATAGGGGGGGGGCATTGAACACGATGTCATATTGAGAGTATAGCATCAAACACTACATGCAGTCATGACTAACACACCGTATAACAGGTATTTCAAGGGTATAAATGTTTGTGGTTTTCACTGATGGTATACCTTTTTATACCCACGAATTTATTATCGCATGCATGCATATGAAAACCTTTGTAACAATCATTCTGTGAAAGTTTATACCCTCGAAGTATACCCGCTATATGGTACTGTCAGTTACTATAACACAAGAGTCATATAAATATTACATTGTAAAGGACTTGAACTCTTACACTGGTTTGATGCCGTTCTCGAGCATTCTGATAGTTCGATAGAAGAACCCAATCAAATGGCTGTAAAATGAATGATATGTATGACACAATTTATATACACACAAACCACCAATCCATCCTGACACACCCCCTAATATGAACAACGCCCCTCAAGGCTCAACTGTTTGGAATCAATACACACACTGACCTAGTTGTATCTCCGTCACTGTCTGTGAGCTGAGATCCATCCATCCTCACTGCAATCAGAAACTGGTACAAGCTCATAGACGCATCCACTGCGACCTTACGACCTACAATTTAACAATGGAAATTAAAATGGAGGCCATTTTTAATGAGTAGCTAGCTTACCAAAATATGTCTTGATCTCTCCATCTTTCATAGCTGAAGGAGCATAATCTCCAATTAGTTTCATTAAGCCGTGAATACCCATTCTCGATCTTCTTCCTTCCTTCTTGTTCACGCAAAATTTAGGGTCACGTGAGCAAATAGGGGTGAGGCTCGCTGCAAAAATGGGAGGGTGCTAGACATTCCGCAAAAAATTGATTACGCTGATAGGCTACCACAGTGCCAATGCTGATGAAACAAAGATAAAAACATGTTTTCATCAAGTGCACACATAATGAATATGGCTTAAAGCACACAATTATGTCTGAATGCAAAATAACAAAACTAAATGTGTTTGTATGGATGTACACATCCTGCAGTATGGGGTAACACACAAGCATTAGAGTAGCCACTTTGTCTATCTTTGTACCCGCCTGATCTCCACTCCTGCATTAAATTGTTTTCTCTGAACTCTTCTATTGGAACTATTTTCTCAATGTCTTGTGTTATTAAATCAATGATCTCCCTCGTTTCAAAGTGCCTTGGATAGGATCTGTGTTGAGTGTTCCGAGTGATGAATTCCACAGGGAACACCATTTGATTGTGGTAGGCCATGTCACCCATTAAACAGATATACCACTGAGAGAACCACCAACTAGCATTATCAAACCGATTCCAATGATGCAAAACAGGTTCCATAACAGTCTCAGCAGCTCTGTGGTGGAAGGCATTAATCATACCGTCAAAAAAGACGGCTGTAACATACTCTTCCATAGGCTCTTGGAAACAACCATTTCTGATTTTGAATCGAATTGTCCGGTCGACTGATCGCCATTCTTCAGTATCGATTGCCGCTATTGGAGGCCGCAAACGAAACAAAAAATCTTCAAATGATCTCCAAGGATTTTTGTTATGATCTTGTACATCGTTATACAGCTTTATTTTAGCATCATCATCCATGAAAATGTAATACATGTACTTTTTATCTCCTTGCACTGTGGTATTGTACAGTATCCCTCTGCCAGTAGTCCAGGTGGTAGATGGATGAAAGATATGGGTAACATGGGAACTGTACGTACTGGCGGTGGTGCATCTCTCCTTGTATCCTAGCACCAGCAAGTCACACTGACAATCTAAAGAGTTGCCAAATATATCAATTGATAATAAATCTTCAGGAACACAGCTTTCGGTCATGATCATGTAGAGAAATTTCTTGTGGAAATCAACACCACTGTCTAAATTGCAATCTGTAGCTCTGTGTCTGGCGATATTGGACCTTGAGTAATGGGGAATTAGCTCCACTGGCAGCACAAATAACTTGTCTAGGATGCAGTAATGTCGTAGTGTATACAATACTAGTATTGTATCCACCAATAAAGCAGCAACAACATAGCTCATTTTGAGCTTCATTCTTGAGAATAGCTAAAATCGCCTCTCTTTGTTTCAATCCAGCAGATACCCCCACTTATTCGCTTAACACTTTCTGTGTGCGCATGTGTACTCAATTGTTGAGTTTTTTTTTTTTTTTTCTTTTTTTTTTTTTGCCTTTATGGCGAAACGAGTAGGTAAGGTAAGTACAAACGGGTAGACAGATATAAATCGAAATCTAAGTAAGGTAAAGATATGAAGAACAAACATATAGTAAGTTTAGGTATGCCCATCAAGCACAGGTGATAGAGTTGGTGACCTGTGAATGAGCATGGAAGCATTCCCTCGCCAAAGTACGCATGCGCACACAGAAAGCCGACCGAGATATGGACACAACTACATGTAAACACCTCTTCGGCAGAGTCAGCTTGGCTTAGTGGCGGGGCAATGCGTCTATGCATGCTGATTCACAGAGCCCCCACTCTGCCTCCTGCTCTAGATGGACTCACTTAGTCATACTTTTATCTATTAATAAAATTTATTTTAATTTATTCTGCCCCCACTTTGCCCTGACTCACTTTGTCATCACAAAGTGTTAGCGAATAAGGGGAAGCTGTAGTTGCATGAGCGAAGTATGTCCAGATGTGGGTATTGAACCAACCTTACAGCCTGTGATGTCAGGGTCTTCAATCCATACCCACCTACCTATCGCCGCTCCACCATGGCCCAGAGCTACAGAAGAAACGAGATGGAGAAGAAGAGAGCCACGAACAGCATGTAAGAGAAATAGAACATGCATCGTTTACGCCTTTTGGTTTTCTCTGCTGCTGGAGGTATGAGTCCGGCTGCAGCGATTGTTTACAAGAAACTAGCTTCCATGCTGGCAGAGAAACATGACAAAACATACAGCACAACTCTGAATTGGATGAGATGTAGGCTAAATTTCTCCCTCATAAGAGCAGCGATTATGTGCATCAGAGGCTCTAGGAAGTCATTCACCACCACCACACCATGGAAGGCCTTAGACACTGGCACTATTGACTTAGCAACCCAAGAAGGCTGATCTGAAATGGTATAGATCTAGTCTATACATGTGCTTTCACTCAGGAACTTTATATGGTTCACTGTTTCACATGTCCTTTTGTCATTTGTCATTTGTCATTTTGTCATTTCTTAACATAAAGGGAAGCTACAACGCCCACCTTTTTAATTGTCTGCACCATATTGGATCTTTATACAGCTATACACAGCTATACAACCACTATACTGTATAACTGTATAAGTGGTGCTGAGAATTTCTATATACAGCTACACACAACTATACAACCACTATATTGTATAACTGTATAGTGGTGAGAATTTATACTAACTATACTCAAAATTACAATATTAGGTATAACTGTATAGTGGTATACGCAATGTATTATAAGGTGGTATAATTATACAGTTATACCAAATATACAGCTTTCTACTAAGTGTGATGTAAAATTATACACTATACAACTATACAACTACACAACTATACTTTTTATCAACTATACACTTTATACTAGATTATACAGTATATTATACAGTATAGCTGGTATAATAGCAAGCAAATACTGGTGTATAACTGTATAAAGTATAACTGGTATAAAGATCCAATACTGCACAGCTCTCCGCTGCGGTGTAGCAATTAAAAAGGTGGGCGTTGTAGCTTCCTGGTTGTTAGTGAGGGAGGAGCTCATTATCCTGCAGCTAGTACAAGTAACATTCGTCTGTCATTTTTGTGTTATTTATGTTCTGCAACTAGATCTACAAGATCTCATTCAGCTCTCATAAAGTTTCAATGCGATGGAATCTCAAGACAATCTTAAAACAACTCTAAAAATTTGCAAAGATGCAAGTTCAGAGACGCCATCACCCAGACCTCTTCCGTCAGAGCAGAGTCAAGTAAATATGTCTTGATCTCTCCATCTTTCATAGCTGAAGGAGCATAATCTCCAATTAGTTTCATTAGGCCATGAACACCCATTCTTGATCTCTTCTTCCTTCCTTCTTGTTCACTTTCCTTGCAAAATTTAGGGTCACGTGAGCAAATAGGGGTGGAGCTCGTAGAGTCCGCAAAAAAAGGTGGGCGTTGCGCAATAGTCTGGGGTGGTGTCACTGGTGCTGGGTGCCAGTGTGTCATTCGCCAAAAAATACTTAACTACCCAGGTAATTATGACTTCAGTTTCAAATTGAAGATAACAAAACTACACATGTTTTCCTCAAGTGCATTATGTCTGAATGAAAGGTAATAAAACTAAATGTGTTTGTATGGATGTACACATCCTGCAGTATGGGGTAACACACAAGCATTAGAGTAGCCACTTTGTCTATCTTTGTACCGGCCTGACCTCCACTCCTGCATTAAATTGTTTCCTCTGAACTCTTCTATTGGAACTATTTTCTCAATGTCTTGTGTTATTAAATCAATGATCTCCCTCGTTTCAAACTTCCTTGGATAGGATCTGTGTTGAGTGTTCCGAGTGATGAATTCCACAGGGAACACCATTTGATTGTGGTAGGCCATGTCACCCATTAAACAGATATACCATTGAGAGAACCACCAACTAGCATTATCAAACCGATTCCAATGATGCAAAACAGGTTCCAAAACAGTCTCAGCAGCTTTGTGGTGGAAGGCATTAATCATACCGTCAAAAAAGACGGCTGTAACATACTCCTCCATAGGCTCTTGGAAACAACCATTTCTGATTTTGAATCGAATTGTCCGGTCGACTGATCGCCATTCTTCAGTATCGATTGCCGCTATTGGAGGCCGCAAACGAAACAAAAAATCTTCAAATGATCTCCAAGGATTTTTGTTATGATCTTGTACATCGTTATACAGCTTTATTTTAGCATCATCATCCATGAAAATGTAATACATGTACTTCTTATCTCCTTGCACTGTGGTATTGTATAGCATCCCTCTGCCAGTAGTCCAGGTGGTAGATGGATGAAAGATATGGGTAACGTGGGAACTGTACGTACTGGAGGTGTTGCATCTCTCCTTGTATCCTAGCACCAGCAAGTCACACTGACAATCTAAAGAGTTGCCAAATACATCAATTGATAATAAATCTTCAGATACACAGCTTTCAGTCATGATCATGTAGAGAAATTTCTTGTGGAAATCAACACCACTGTCTAAATTGCAATCTGTAGCTTTGTGTTTGGCGATATTAGACCTTGAGTAATGAGGGATTAGCTCCACTGGCAACACAAATAACTTGTCTAGGAGGCAGTAATGTCGTAGTATATACAATACTAGTATTATATCCACCATTAGAGCAGCAACAAAACAGCAGAAAGTTCTCATTCTGAGCTTCATTCTTGAGAATAGCTAGAATCACCTCTCTTTGCTCCTATTCGCAAACACTTTCTGTGTGCGCATGCGTACTCAACGGTAGACAAAGGTGGGCGTTGTAGCTTCCTGGTTGTTAGTGAGGGAGGAGCTCATTATCCTGCAGCTATACTGGTACAAGTACATTCGTCTGTCGTTTTTGTGTTATTTATGTTCTGCAACTAGATCTACAAGATCTCATTCAGCTCTCATAAAGTTTCAATGCGATGGAATCTCAAGACAATCTTAAAACAACTTGCAAAGATGTAAGTTCAGAGACGCCATCACCCAGACCTCCTCCATCAGAGCAGAGCCAAGTCAAGATGGAAAGCAGCATGTCCTGCGAGACAGACTCTTCAGCGACTATTGGCATTGTTTCCCAGCTAGGAAAGAGACCTCGGAACCCTGCAGTGTTGATTCTATGGATAGAGGAGCACTCGCACAACCCTTATCCTACCAAGTCTGAGAAGACCATGTTGGCACACTATGCCGGAATGACCGAAAAACAGCTCAATGACTGGTTTGCGAATGCTAGAAGGAATATAAAGAAGGTTGGGTACCCTTCTTGGAAGGAGAGACACTCTACTTACTCTGCATGTTTTTCTATTCCCGGTGTTCTACAGAACAACAACTCAGGTAAACCAATAAAATTATAATTATAGCTAGCTGCAGACTTAGTAAATACCTATGGAAAATACTGCAGGGATCTTGCTATTATATTACTTATTTCGATACAGGTTCCTCCGGCTCTTGTACTCATGGAAATCCCATGCCTGTCGAATCTTCTATCTCCTCTGAGGCTGCCAATCATTCAAGCGCTGGCCCAAAATCGTCGAGTGCGAGGAAGCTACAATTTGGGCATAAAATCAAAGAGGAGACAACGACCATCAGTACCAACATGTGCAACCGCCATGGTTTCCATCCGTACTACGTTCCAGCCCACTCATCGGTCATGACCATTCCAGCTCGTTCCCAAAATGGAGCCAGCACTCTTCGATCCATTCCTGTACCCATCAACCCAGCAGCAGCAACCTACTACAAACTATCGCAGCAGCACCCGTCAGCACCAAGAGAAATCAACTTTCCAGTTGTGAAGCGACCCAATATACAATCTCTTTATGTTTCCTCGAGCAGTTCTAATCTCGTACAACATCAGTTCAACAGCTCACCTGTTGAATTGCCGCCATCATGGACAAGCGCTCCCTCTTCAATTGGCTCTGAGCCTCCGTCAAAACTTCTCTACCCTGCCGATACCAAGCAGCCTCAATCACCACCGTTGGCAAATCCATCACTACTACCACATTCAATTAGTTCTCTGTGTGATTCAGGTACTACCTGTACAGTTGTTGTGGAGAGTACTACGGCACCGACCAGTAACCCCCCCACTACGGCACCGACCAGTAACCCCCCACGGCCACTACACCCCCCCACTACGCAATCACCCGCTGTTGCTACACCTGAGTCCACTTGGGGGGAGCAGAGTCTACCACCAACACGAGCAGCAGCCACCAACCAACATCAACAACTATATAACGAATTCTCACTGTCGTCTGTTCCGACCGCCCAAGAGTTGGGAAGCAGCTGGGCTTCGTCTTCCATGTTCCAACCTACTCAAGCGTTTAACTAACTAGAGAAATTGTTTAAATGTTATTATCCGGCTGACCTCGTGCAATGGTGACTCCACAGAACAAGTAGAACACATTTCGTACCAATCATTCACACCCGAAATACATTATCTGATTTGTTCATAAACCATAATTATTTATGCGTTGTTTTATTACAAGATATGTTGTACTGATATAAATATTGTGTCTTTGCTGATCGAAGCTTGCAATAAATACCTCCCGTATTTAGAACTTCATATAATTTAAATAATTATAATTACAGCAATAAAATAACATTTAAACACAAAAAAGCAACTCTATTTTATATTTAAAGCAACTCTATTATATTTTTTTACAACACATGCAATTGACAAACACAGTCTCTACAGCAGATACTGGGAGAGGCCACACAAAGATGGAGCTAGGGTTAATGTTCAATCTCACTTCTGGTCATACAACAGTAGAAAACACCTCGAATGATAACAGCTAGTCCTGACAAGTAGAGACCTACAAAAAGAATGAAGTCAAATGTGATAGTACAGTTTATGTGAGAAAATATGCTGGAAGCATGCCACCAGTGCATGTAATAGTGAGCCAATAGCAATATCAAAGGGCACACAAACAAGCAATAAGACTTACCAACCCAAAGAACATAGATTCCTGAATAGCCAGACATTAAGATATAGAGAGAGAGAAAAAAACATGTGTGAAAACAGGCAAAGATACTTGTACAGCCAACAATAATGACAACATTACAGCAATTAAAGATTTCTCTTACCTCCATTACTACTGGCCCAGTAAGAAAACCCAGCCTGCAAGAGAGAGGGGAAAAAAAGCAGTGTCAAAAATGAGCCAGTATACATCAATTTTAATCACTGGGGGCACATACATTTAGTAGCTAATTACAGTATGCACAAGGGGCTTATGGTATGCAGCAATACTACTAATTTCATGGTTGAATAAACACCGCCCCCACACCTGTAGAAATGCAATGTCAGCGTTTTAAGGGCTCAGTACATGTAAAGTGCCCCAAATAACCACACAGCAGACTGCCCAAGGGGGGGTGTAGTATATAACACTGGCGCTACTATCACAAGTAGTTTGTACAAGCTTCTGATACATTTTTTTTTATTCATTTTTAGTTGCAAAGGACTGCCTAATGGACACAAGCCTTTAATTAAGATACGTGTATGGCTAACTATAGCACTGGGACAAAACAATACCGTACTACTGATGTTATGTACATAGCAACAAGGCACGGTTCACTGAACTAATCATTCTGTACACATCAAGGTACAGACTTATAATCGAGACAGTGTGACCGTACATGTACTGATAACAACACAGCTGATAGTAACTAACTTACTGTGAGAGCAGTAGCCACGATCAGCAGAATAATACCAGTGATTATGCATGCAAATGCTCGGTATCGCATCCAAGGTATACTCAGGTAGGACCTACACGTGTGTGTGTGTGTGTGTGTGTGTGGGGGGGGGGCAGTGAGCGTTGAGGCATATACAATGTTACAATGTACAGCTCATTGCATCATAACACATGTACAATCAAGGTGACCTATGAACGATTTGAGACACACTTCGTCTGGAGTGCTCTAAGCCAGATACCCTAACCACCTCGATGTACAGTGTGTAATTATTATGGTAGAGTGTGTAGCTAAAGCCAAATATGTACATGTACATGAAAGGGAAGGGTCAAAAGTAGTCGCTTCCTTTATTTTGTAAACTTACCTGGCTCTACAGTGAGGACATCTTGCAACAGCAGCATTGGCAGGCCACTTTGAGCGTGTATGTGCGTGTGTGTGTGTGTGTGTGTGTGTGTGTGTGTGTGTGTGTGTGTGTGTGTGTGTGTGTGTGTGTGTGTGTGTGTGTGTGTGTGTGCTGTGGGGGGGGGGGGGTAAACATAATATAATACATGTAACAATATACACTGCTTTGCTATTGAGCAATAGTGGTGGATATACTCACTAACAAGACTACACACATTTGAGGCCACATTAGCGCTACAACACCCTGTAGGTTGTAGGGATGCAAGGACCTCCCATAGGTCACTCACAACCACTTTTACAGTAAATATGAACACTCAATAAATAAACAGAAGATCAAATTAGATTAAAAAATAAAGCAGGGTCAGTTTTAGAATGAGACTATGAAATCTCCCAGTATCCCTTATATGGAAGTGGTACAATACCCAGTAAAATAGTAGCACTCACGAGAATGGCCTTGTGACATCGTCCACACACCACTCTCATTCGGTCCGTGTTGATTGGTCGGATGTCAATGGTTCCCACTCCAATGGTGCGCTTACTACATGGGAAGAGAATGAATGATGTAATAGCATAGCTTTACTTTGATCGACCATAACCCTAGTTCTGGTGATCCAATCTCAGTAATTTTATTATTTCTGAAAGCTTAGAGTGAGCTCTTTCAAACGATGTATTCAGCTCATAATTTTAAATGGACCCAAATTTGACAATTTCCCTCTAATATTAATAGCCCACGCTTTTTTGTCGAAAATAGGCCCAAAAATGAACTTTAATTTTAATATACGACCTCTTTGTAAGCTTTCATAAAACCATAAAATCAATGAATTCAGACAACCACAAGGCAAGTTACGGCCTCTCAAAGATACAACGACGTTTGGATCGCATACAAGGGTTAACCGGCTCTCTGAAGTACGGTTACCTCGATATACCGGCCATTTGGTTTGGCACGGATTGCTAGCTGTTTACTGCACATTAGACATAATAGTACAGTTGTGTATGTCCTATGTCATAACTTTCATAACTTAATAATAATTTTGATAACCAAATGGCCGGTATATTGAGGTGGCCGTACTTCAGAGAGCTGGAATAGCAAGAGTCTACTGTGTCAAAGTTTAAAAAGTAATTTCCTTTCAGACTAATGTCATAAGGGAAGCTGTGAATAATGTATGGACTAGGGAAGCTGTGAATAACATAAATGGCCTGTACAGTACGTACAACTCGACTAACCAGTTCTCTCTTGGACAGACGACTCTAGAGGCCGTGTTGGAGCAGGTTAGGAGGCAATTGCAGGGACACCTCACATATTTCTTGCCATTGGGGGGAGGGGCAATGGGCTGTATGGAATAAAATCACATAGTTGATTTCTCTCAGCACTGCCAGTGTATGATGTTTTGAAAGTGATTGCTATTAAGAGTGGAGGCTTGATATTCACACTCACAAAGAGTTAACATACTAGCCATCCAGCACTATCAAAACACAGTGAGAAATCACCAAAAAGTGATGGGATCGATGACCTATATTTACACGTATGCTTATTGGATATCTAATAGCGTACCATATAGCGGGTAATTTTCGTGGGGTAAAAAATTTACTGTTTTCGCCGAAATTTTTTTCTTACAATAACTTAAGCGTGGAAACCGGAATGCAAATGCAGTACAGACAATGAAAGCAGCTTTACGGTAGTTTGAAATTGCCGAAAAGAATACTTGCACGTATGCTTACTGATACGTACCCCTACATGTAGAGTGTTGTTACTAAAAGTAACTGGTGGTGTAATTAATAATCATACAATATACCGTATTACTAGAATGTTTTGTGAGCATCAAACATTTGCGAACTTTGCGAGGGTTGATCAATTCGCAACCATAAAATCTAAATTATTATTACACACGATCCTTGCCAGAACGCAATAGTTAGATCGCAAAGGGTCAAATGTTCTGCTGATTTGGCTCATTCGCAAAGGTTTTTCACCCGCAAAATATTCTAGTAATACGGTAATTATCTTACTGTGGCTTCTCGGCAGTTTCCACACTTGACGACTCGTGTTTGTGATCCTGAGCCAACGTGAATGACGTGCTGACACACACGACACTGTACGAACATGGTCTGCCCCCCACTACTACCCCCCACAGAGTATGGGGGCGGCTGAACTGCCCCGCCCACTTGAGGGACTCCAGAGTTGAGACCAACGTTGTACGGTACTGTAGAATGAAAAGAAGTATATTGAATGTAACCGTGACAAACATTATTTTATTGACAATAACAACAGACAATCAAGTTGGATACACAGCATCGGATGTTGATTATAGTAGGCGTGGCAAGAAGGGGTTCAGGTTAGCTACGGTAAAGTTATAATTATCTAGGACATTCAGTGTATCCGACATCATCCCATTATTGTGTGTGGGGGGGAGCTAGCTGTCGGTATGTTCAGTATCTTCATGACCTAGACTGCACACTAACATTCAACCCTTGATACTAACACACCCTTAGGATCAGGAGTGGTGTTAACAGCTACAGTTCAAGTACAGAACCTATGTACTTATTTTTAATAGTCATACCAGGGGCTACAGGCTCCTCATAGGGAGGTGGCTGCTCTATTGGGGCGACAGGAGAGGGACCCGTCAGTAGTGGCTTAGTCTCATCCATCTCTCTCAGAGAGGGCCGGCCAGGGAGGGGGTACGGTATAAAGGAGCTTGAAGATACACTATTTAGGCTGACTGAGCAAAGGACAATCATGTGACTGTGTATCAAATTTCAAAATAGGTAAAGATCGTTAAATAGCCCCACCCACACTTCTTCCTTTGTTATTTTTTATCACCGCCCTCAAATGAAACTTGGTGTACGAGATTAGGAACAGGGTCGATATTCATAGAATTGAAATTTAATAAGCAATTTCAATAATAATTTTATTTATTATTAAACAGAGAAGTGAAGAAACAGTGAATGATGATGATATAATGATGATCTGTTAACTAATTATAATTATTGTGAGACCACAGTAAATAATGCACACAGAGACTACGCAAAGAAAGAGCATGGGTAGCAAATAAAATATTATTATATATAAAAGATACAGAAATTTCAATACACACACACACTAAAACCATAGAACTTATAAGGATCGTGAAAACAGTAAAAAGAGAGAGAGAGAAATATGATACAAACGTAATGAGTGTCCAGTGGGGTGCAGTTTATTGCCTGGCTAACAAAAATGAAACCTGTTTCATTTATTCTGTGTGCGAATGGTAGAGGGTTTTGGGACTTTCTTGGAGCACTGTAAGGAGAGAGAGAGAAATGGTCAAAAATGAACATGAACCACAATACCAAACAAATAGCCATAGACAGTGACATTTTACCACAACATCCCGTTATAATCATACCACAAAAATATACTGCAACACATTAATTTTATGCATGCAGCCATTGGTTGAAGGTTTTTAACAGCCAGTGCTTGGGCATATTTCAGCTGTTTATCAGTGAGTGCATGCATGGGCACAGTCAGACTAATTGTCTACAGGTCAAGTGAATAAGTTAATTGTGTCTGCATAGGCAGGACCATTATTAGCCACCAGATAGTGAAGTACTACACTAGATAGTGAACTGTGCCACAATAGCCTGAAACCTATTCAGCTGAACACAACAAAAGACCAAGCATGAATGCCTTCTATCAGCTGCTAAATGGACAAAAGCTCTTAGATCAAGTAACATATGCATTACAAAAAGCACTGCAGCATATGGGATTATTTTTTACGACTTTTATAGACTATAATTATGTATACATTTATGGGTTAGGTGTGAACTTACTAGTTGGTTCAGACGAGGCACATTCTGGTAGGATTTGTGAGTCTGGCGAGTGTTGCTGTTGGAGGCAATTGTAAGAGCCATCATTCATGTCCAGGGATGTCTGACTTCGTAGCGGGTCGCTCGAGTAAACTTGTGCAGTGAGTGGAGAGTGAAGTGGAGCAATGTTTTGGCTGCTTTGTCTTTGTAGCGGTAGACTCGACAGTGCAGAGGTGGTGTGCAGTACTTGTGATGCAGATGAGGGCAACATGGCAGGCCAGTTTGGATTCGGTACTCCGATGAGAGGTTGTGCAAAAGTGGAGCGTTGCTGCGGTGCACCGTATAGACTTGAAGAACTGATAGTGCTGCAATAAGCCGTGGAAGAATCGGGGGAATATACATTGTTGATTGTAGGTTGTTGTCCGTTGCCGAGTAGTGATTGCCCTCGGATGGCGCTAAGGTTTGACAAACTGGCAGCTGATGTTTGGTTGGACGAGTAGGTTGAATTGAGTGCTTGTGGGTAGAGATAAGAGCTTGCACCATACGAACCTACAATAGAAAATTAATCATGACGATGAGCATCTGTTCGGAAATTGCTCAGAACATGAAAAATAGAGCCATCAAAATCATATTAACATGGACACTAACATTGATTGTTTGTTCTTCAACATGCAAAACAGATAATTTCAAAACAGCATGCTCCCATGATAAACACACAACAGTTATTCTTTTACCTGACACACTTCCATGATAGCCACTGTCAGAGCTAGCCATTGATACAGTTCTTGCAGACTGAGATGGAGTGGAGAAGAGGTCCACAGTGAAGGTCGAGCGTCCCTCCAGCCAAATCTTCATGCCTATCTTCTTGATTCGTCTTCTTGCATTAGCAAACCAAGTGGAGAGTTGGGTCAAATTCATGCCAGAGTAATAGCCTAGATATTGTTTCTCAGCTTTCGTGGGGTAAGGATTGGACTGGTGCTCCTCAATCCATTTTACCTGTAGAGGGAGAATTGCAAAACTTAAACACAAGGTCTCCTTCATACAGCTACAGTGCAGTGAAGACACAACAACAGTCTAGGCCACTTTGGTTATTGCTAGGGAATACAGAAGCGTGACAACTGCATGGAGGTAGATTGCACTCACCAAGATAGCAGTATTCCTCATTCTGGTTCTGCAGTCGACTGGACGGTATGAGTGGTAACCTGCTGGGGCTCTGTGTAGCTTCTCAAGACGGCTAAGAGATGGATCGTTCATTCTATGTTGCTAATAGCGTGTTTGATGACTACAAGACTACAAGCTAGGCTATTTATACTACTTGCTCAAGTACAAAATACCACAAGCAACGCCCACTCAATTTCTAGATAATTATTGCGGTTTTGTGAGCTGCACAAATTGCTATAGACTTATAAGAGAGGGCTAGCATAGATTGTGCATTGTATGCAACTTTAACATTAGCTCCAAATGAACATTAAATTAGCTGCAAATGTACAAATTCTGCAGTTCAGCTGATTATGTACAGGATAATGTAAGTCATGTGTGCGAACAGATTGTTGTGTAGTTAAAGAAAGACTCATATTAAATAGCCCTAAAGAGCATGCACTGAATTTAAACAATGGTGTCTCGATAGTGACTGGTCTATTCATGAAAATATAGAAATTTGCTGAAATATAGGCAATGGGACTCAAAAACACAATGAGTGAATACGCACAAACAGTGCATACAGAAAAAAAAAGTAAAAAAAAAATGGAATGAAAATAACAAAGTTTATTCTGATTTGCTCATAGCTGACAGACAAATTTGAAAAATGTAATAATCAACAATAAAAAAATTTTAGCATGAATCATAAAAACGTTAATCTTCATTTTCCATCAATGCCGTGGACTCCGAACTGTTGGTGCTACTCAGGGAGCAACCGTCTGGGTTCTGGCGAGGTGCCAAAGGAAGGGCTTGTGGTCGACACTCGGCCTCCAAACTGTCTAGGGCTAGGGCTGAATCTCTTGGCTTCAACGGAGAATCAGACATTCCATTGGCAGGGGGCAGCCTGAGAGTTGTGGTTTTAGGGTAGGGCGAAGAATTATCATCATCAGTGCCGAGATCGAGTAATTCCGAATCACTGTCTGATGCTCGCGATAAAGACGATGAATCATCCTCGTAAAGTGATTCCGAGCTTGTTCTACTGTTTTCTATCGAATTTTGTCCATCGCTGATTCTCAGACTCGGGTCAAGAAGATAATCATTCTCTTCTAGATCAGGAGGCACGAAGTTGTCCATTACATACCCACCTTGTGAAACCACTTGTCGCCTCTTTTTCCTGGAGAATAAATAAAAAAAATAAATTAGTTATTGTACAATTTAGGTGCCAAATCTGTTAAAAGCGTGTGTATGTGTTTGCATGTACTCACCATTTTAAGTACCCACAACAGGTGGTTAGGCAGAGCAGTGAAGCACAACCAAGAACAGCGACTATGCACACACTAGTTATCAAAATCCAATTATTTAAAGACGAGGAGCCTGTATAAAAAAATAATGGATGCATAATTCAGTTATAAGCATGATATCACGCTTCTAGCATATCTCAAATTCTGTAGTAAATTGTAATTGATACAGTCGTCCTAACACAGTTACTTATGTACTCATTGTGGAAATTGATCAGGTCCAATTATTCAGGAAATCCTACGTGGATACCTTGCAAACTATACACATGAACGCAATTAAAACAATTAAGGATTAGTTCTGAACATAACTCACAAGTGGGAAGATAAATTAATTTTTGATGAGTTTGAATTTGAACTGACGAGTTATTACTGAGCAGGCCGTTAATTTCCAGCCAAAATGTGCTATTAGTTCCTCCTACTAAACTCCAGCTGTGATTGAATTTAGAAAATGTCACCATGGTTACTAGTACATCCTTGCCAACAAATACACTTGCAGTTTGTGACGAGTTGGACATAATATTATTATTATAATGAATAAAAACGCTCCACGTTACAAGGCTGACACCCCGGGCCGACTGTAGCAAGAGAGGCCAGTCCCACCCGAAGGTTAGGTTAAAACAGACATCTTCGACAATACTGGGAATGGCTTCAGCCGTGAAATTAAGGTCAAGAACGAGTGTGTTCACTGCAGGGAGAGGAAGTGAATATTTGTGAGTGCAGCATAATAATTATGAGTAGGCCGGCTAGGAGATAATAATTTTATAGTTAACACTAATATTTAACAATTACAGGAGATGACTCTAACCAAATATCACATGATAAACAGCTTTCAGATGAAAGCTTTCATGTGTAGGAGAGTCCATTTATAGGCTCAAAGAGGCCCTTCAACACACTGCATCTTCTATAGCTATTCAATGAATGCCTATGCCACGCAGTACTACTGTATACATGCAGTACACAGATGCAGCAGCGTTATCATCATAGGTACACTCGATCAGCATGCTTCAAGTGGCTTGAAGTGGGTACGTGCATGAGCTCAACATACGTATGACTCACTTAATTCACTTATAACCTTATCAGCATGCGTAGGTATATATGATTTAATTCGCATAATCTTATTACCACATACGTATGACTTAACAACAACACCAAGGGACATACCACGACAGCCTAGATCACGGTTATAAGTACTAGTACATATTAACGACGTGCAGTCGTACACTTACGTACGTACATACCTGAGGGCAATGTAGAAACACAAACAGGTTCAGAGAATGGACTTTCACCAGCACTAGTAGACGCTGATACAATAACAGCGTAGGTTGTAGCCGCTAGTAAATCACTAAACTTAGTTCTTGTTGCATTTTGAACAACGATATTTCCACCTTTTTGAAATTTTCCCTTGTTTATATCGTTACAATTGTTAGGAACTGTGATCAGCGATAGTCTGTAGCTGATAATTTCACCGTTTTGAGTTTCACGAGTAGGTGGGCGCCAGCTGATGTAAAACGATGTCGCTGTGATGTTAGTGACAGTTGTGACGACGGGAGAGGTGGTCGGAGCTGAGCGTGTGTGGGGAGTGGACGATGTGTGTGGTTACAAAGAGCTGTGTAATAAGTTAAAAATTAAATTAGTTAAAAATTAAATTAGTCGACTGGTAAGGAATTTAGAGGAGGGTAGGTAGGAGATTTAGATCTTCACCAATTAGGACCATTAAAGAAAGATAAGCATTTGAATTATGAAAGCAAGAGCATCTGTTTGCTAGCATTGAAACAAGTATCCTTGTTCACACTACCACATAGGGGGAGAGGTACAACCGAGCTCTCAAAGCCGCAGACTATCTGTCGGCCACTCAAAAATCATCCCACATACAACTGAAAATTGTGGGCACTTATTGCAAAATGATTGTATGTCCAACAACATGCTGACTCGAGTATTATAAATGCAAATATCTCTCTGCTGAATTTGAAAGCATTTTAGCCCAATCTAAGGAATTAGACTCAGCACTGACATGCCCCAAAACTAACAGAGAGGTGGTTAAGCAAACAAACAGATGCTGTCTAGAATGAAGCACACGTACATGCACACAGCTGTAATAAGAACCACAAATAATTAAGTAATACTTTCGATGTACATGGTAAAATAGAAATAGGGGAAAATAGTTTCCCCCTTTTGTGATGATTCTCTCAATTAGTGTAAGTACTGTCATTAACATAATCATATTAAGGCAAATTCCTTTTCCATATTAAACATACATGAATAAGCAACTTAACGGGACATACATTTTTTTTAACATTCTGGGTTGTTGGTACATGTAGGAGTAAGAGGTTGTATTTAATATTCTTAATTCTTATAATTTATACAAGACATGTACACTTGATTCGTACTGTATATATTGTGTGTGTGTGTGTGTGTGTGTGTGTGTGTGTGTGTGTGTGTGTGTGTGGTGTGTGTGGTGTGTGTGTGTGTGGTGTGTGTGTGTGTGTGAGTGTGTGTGTGTGAGTGTGTGTGTGTGTGTGTGTGTGTGTGTGTGTGTGTGTGTGGTGTGTGTGTGTGTGTGTGTTACGCTTGCACATACCGTCTTCTTTGGTGGCGAGTGTAAGAGGGAAGGACAGTGGACCTCGCCCAACCTTAGTACTGGCAGATATGACAACTGAGTAGATTGTGAACGGTGTCAAATAGTCGATAATTGCTGAGATATTATCTGGTTTATTGGCCGTAACGTCAAATTGTCGGGTGCTACAATCCTGTCCAGTGTATCGTGGTGTGCATTGATAGCCGACTGAGTATTTTGTAATGATACCATTCAGAGCGTTGCTGTGTGGCTGAGACCAAGAGAGCTGTATCGAATGAGAGGATAGGGCCGTTGCTCGGATGTTGGTGGGTGGCTCTGAGGGTGCTGTGTGTGTGTGTGGGGGGGGGGAGAGGGGTCACAATACATATCTGAATCAATAGATGAAACAAAATGAGGGTAGCTAGAGACTAGCTAGCGTGGTACAGAAACTAATAAACAAAACGTGGCCAAATTCCACCACTTATGCAGATTCCAGACATTTTTGTAACCAAGAATACGTATGATAAAATAAATAATCCCGCGCAATCCTTCCCACACTGTGCAGTGGAGTGTTTTACCACACAATACAATATCCACCTTATCAAAGAAAGTGTTTATACAAGAACGAGATATAATACATGTTTTTATGTACGTATTTTACCAGCAATTAATCACCAAATGAGCCAATAAAAGGAATACATTTTGCACAACGAATCCTATAGACAGAAGCTTGTGTCGGTTGAAAAACTTCAAGACAGTGGGACTGTCTCTAGACATGCACAGGGGAGGCATCCAATAGCTTCATAGAGTTACGGTTTGCAGAGTTCTTGGGAAATTGGAATTATGAGCACTATTGTAGGTAGAGGTTAGGTTGGAATTGCAAAACAATGCCTCCTTGGCAATTAACAGAGTTAACGAGGTGTGCATTTAAACTCCAGCCAGTTAGGTAAATAGTTTTGTCAAATTTTGTTTTGTCAAATTTTATTGCCTATCAAATTGGTACATTCTGTACATAATACGTCCAGTATAAGGAAAACCAGTCTTGTTTACAGGTGGACATCCGGACAGGGTAATATATACCAGACATACTCCAAGCAGGGGTATGTGTGTGGGAGGGGGCTTAATGAAGTGCTGGGGTTATACGAACTTCCTTTTGTCGAAAACAAAATTGTTCACATAGCATGACTCTGTCAATGAATGGTGATTCCATGAACGTCCACAACAAGTATAATTATTGTGATAATGGCAACTGTCCTCAAATGGCAATATGCGCAGGCAGCAAATTCAAAGCAATTTCAAAGTCACGCTAGCCATCAAGTTGTCAGATTCTTATTAGTGAAGGTTAGTTGTCATCAATGTAGTCACCTTGTAGCTACGTGCATAGCGGACACACAAACACACAAAGAAATGGATGTAATGGAAGGCATACAGAGGAGAGGTGACAACAGCCCCACACACAATGGACCTCTCTCTCAAAGAGCAGATGCTCAAGCGGCTGACACATTCCCCCCCCCGAGTGTCATGAGTCACTTGAGCGGCTGACACATTCCCCCCGAGTGTCATAAGTCAGCATTATGGCAGAGTATGGATACTAATTAGACCCCCCTCCCTCTAGGTATTGAGCTATGGTTAAATGAAGTTCCCAGAACTACGTATACATAAGGCCGTTATACGGTGATCAGGTGATCAGGTACCAATAATATCAGAGGAGATAATATTATCAATCTCCTGATGGGGAGAGGGACACAATCTTAGGAGGTCATGTGTAACACTGTCACGGTAGGGTGAGCATATGCAGTGAGCTGCAATGTCAGCTACAAGATCTTTACAACAAAACTACACCATTTCACACACACTATCTAGATACATTCTCAGCTGTTGAGATAATTATTTGATAGGCAACCGTAGAAACAGAACATGTAAACAATGCTAAACTACTTGTACATATGAAAAATTGTTTACTTCTTCAAGTAAGTTGCAGGTAAGAGTTAATTGTGTTATGGAAAACAGCAAAAAAAAAACATTCATTTAAATTGCTCAGATTTGAGAAGCTGACCATGCGTAAACAAACATTGCTGGACTAAGTACTTAGCCACATCCTTGTAAGTCATTCTTTAATTGTGTTATGAGAAACTGCAAAAAAACACATCTAGCAAGCATTTAAATTGCCAGAGATGTACACCACTGATTAAAAGTTTGGTTAGGACGGTAACAAACTTGACCACAATCGAATTATCACTGTTGGGATGTTTTTCAAGTGTGAGCCAGAGCCTAAACTACACCACTCAACCTGTTGATACTATATTTAAGATTGCCAAATAATGGCGACGCAATCGAGATAATCGAGTTAGACAGCTCACTGCCAAATCCACATTGCTCATGAAATGCACTCCATAAAAATAGTAACGAGGGAATAAAATTTAATGCCAGCAAACACCAGAACTAGGGATTTCCTACATACTTATAGGATGGAGGAAGTCATTAATAGCGATTTTAAGCATTTTTACCATTGTCCATAAATGAGCATGTAATCATCGCAGACAATGACAAATCAAGATAATTAAACAAGTGCCTATAATTATATTAGAGTCATCCGAACAAAAAACTATGCACAGTTGACTTGCCATCACAAGTGAGCTGACAAATTAACTGATAAATTAGCTATGGTAAACTTGATTCAAGAATTGAGCAAGCAACAAAACTACCACTTCACTTCAGTTGATTGAAAGCACATGCCATAGGATTGATATACATGCATACATAGAAAATATTTTATGGAATTTAAACAGTTATCGAAACACCTAGAAAAACTATTATTTTCAAGAACCGGTGGTAATCGCTCATCACATACGTATGTCTGGCTCTATTAAAAAAAAAAAGCTAAAAAGCTCTATAGAATTCAGTCAAGAAGACTTTATTCATATTCTACTGTTTCTGGCTCAAAAAGGATCAACTTGCTCAGATATATGGATTCCTAGTACTGAGTAACTCAATTATGGCCCAAGGTGTGGTACATGGAGAAAGAGACTTTGGCTTGAAGTGTGTAGAATTGGGAGGGAATGAGAAAAGTTGTCACTTGAAACCATGCCAACATTGTTATATATTTGGTGATTGGTTTTACACTCCTAGAGGCCGTGGTCAAGTCTGCCTTAACCACTAATATTTAAACAGAGAGACTATCAGAGTCCATTATGGTATATGTATGGTAAGTAACAGGGCTAGCTAGTATACCCAGCCTAATAGTTATGATGCAGTGTCTGCATGCATGAAAATAAAACGTGACAGATGAGACATTGGTTTAATTGCTAGCTATGATGTGGTGACAGAAAAATAACAAGATAGTTCCTTTGATGATTGCAAACAGGACACATATCCCATATACTGTGTGTCTACAGCGCAGGCCACAAGTGGGCGGGGTAAAAGCTGAAACTAGAGTATTCCGATAACTCTAACCATCACCTCTTTACACCCACACAACCAAAAAGCTGAAACTAATTAAGATGAGTTACCTATTTGTCAAGTGAGTATATTGGAACTTACGTACATATATATACTCCATTACATACATGTAGCTATGCCACATAATTGAAGGTTAACTTTTACCGATAACAGACAAATTAATTTTCTGTATCATGCGCATGCCTGGTCACCTTCAAAGACTTATGCTGTACAGCAATTAAAATGGAGTAATGGATATTAAGCCTACATGTAGATCCATCCTATAAATCACTCAACGCTAGGTCAGATATCTGAAAGAATGCATAATTATGTTAATCCAACCCACACACACACACACACACACACACACACACACACACACACTCACCCACACACCCACACCCACACACACACACAGTCGGTCACATACACAGTCAACCTTATCTACACTATTTTTGGATTTGAGGTTATTTACAAAACAAAACATAACAGCTATATTAAATTACCATCTCCCAACTTGGAACAGCAAGAATAGGACAATTTGGCCTCCACATTGCATAGCCTGCCATATAATTGAGTAACATTTTCGGAGATCGACTAATGAAATTGAAATGAAACAAGTAACGACATCTGCTGAAAATATTACTACATGTACGTAGCTAGCTGGTTCACATAGTAAATGCCTGGGGCAATAGCTAGCAACAAGTATTACATGCACAGGGACCATTGCAGTCACACATTCACTCCTCTGCATGTTACGTGTACGTATAACAAAACGTAACTATACACGTATTATTAATTCCCTAGTTCACATTTCAGTATATTTATCTAATTAGGGAAATATGTTTAAAAAGTAAACACATCTGTACTGCTGTATGTAAGTTTACTATAATCACCAGCTTCTTTTGTCCAGCAGTATAGCAGAGGGCAAAGGTCAGATTGCCGCTCGCCAGAGGTTGTTTCCAAGGCAACAGTCAAAGAATGCCCAGTCCACGGACGCAAATCAGAGACAATCGTGACTCCAGAAATATCTTGCGTACGAAACTATACGTAAATGTGTACAATTAAGTCAAAACAAAGCAATTAAATATAATTATTGTAGACAATACGTACGTGTTACCAAGGTGATTGTTTACAAGAGTGCACACGCTGAAAAGCCATACAACCTACACCATTTAATTAAATAATTATAATTATATGCTCTGTACCTAATTCTCACACATTAGTCGCATAATTTATTATTACATTAAAGACAGCTGTACAGCTTTACCCTAGGGGTAAACAGGAAGTTAGGATGTGGATATGCCCACAGCTGAAACCACTGAGATACTTTCTCACCATTGCAAGCCTCAAAGCAATTATTTTAGGACAGGTAATTCATATTTGGGAGCCATCTAAACACACACAATCATACTGAGGGCGGCTACTGATTGAGAGTGGCTAGCGTACCTGTGCTAGAGGGACTCCAGATTCTAGAACACTGATAGTCCGTGTTTTGTTGAGGCTCGTCAACACCTACACTCCACAACATATGACAGGATAATAATAATTTGCAGGAAAACTACATGTATACAAGTATACTACTGTTATCACTGCATGTACCTTGTACGCTATCCTGAGTTGTGTTGAGGAGAGTGGATCACATGAGCCGCAGACCACATCTGAAGGGAAGAGGATACTCACACGTACAGTACTAATGCTTAAAATGCAGCAGTTTGGGTAATGAATCCTGTCATACGTAGGTAAAATTGACAGCATGCAGATTTATTTATCGTACAATCGAAATTTAAATTTATGGGCACGTGTTTACACACACACCACTATAGGAATAAGACACAGGTGCAGGCCACCATAATCATGCCACCATTACATACATGCCTATCTCTTTTCATTGGGGAAACCTTTAAAATGTTTCTCTTACTTACTTATCAAATTAACAATAACTGGAGGTGATTGCATTACATCAATGTGATTATGAGGAGACATAAACAGGATATGGCACAAGCCACACTGGAGTTAGAAATATTTCACACAATAAAACTAGTTTCTTCTCATTCATGGGAAACCCTCCATTGAGACCACTGACCTAACTTAATAGCCTATTTAACCACCTTCCATACATGGTCATGAATAATTATTGTTTAGGCCTCTATAGAACTACGATAGGATTTCAACATTATAACCAAGTCAATTTACATGGTGTGTGTGTGCGTGTGTGTGCGTGCGTGCGTGCGTGTGTGTGTGTGTGTGTGTGTGTGTGTGTGTGGGGTGTGCGTGTGTTAAAGTATGCGGTTTGTTAGGAAGCTATAAACACTGAACTGAAGAGGTATACGTACTTCGACTGCTTATAAGGGAAACTGCTAGTGTTCTAAATGAAGTGATACTTACAAATACTAGCTAGCTGTTACAAGAAGCTAGAACAGGTATGTCCATGAAACGACCAGAGGGGGGGGGGGGGGGAGGTACAAGCTCCACTTATGTAAAACTATTGTAATTCAAGTGCTTTGAACAGCATATAATGTACTACAAGTCTTTAACAAGAGTGTACAGTATACAAACAGAAGCTTATGGAGCTGTTTTAATGTAACGAACTTATAAGACATATCCAATTAACGTACGCAACAAGCGACGTAAGGAATAGAATTAACTAAATTATAAGCCAAATATCTTTTTAGAGACGTTGCAAATAAAGCAATATATCGCACACACCCAGACACACCTTCAGATAATTAAATGTACGTATGTGTGTACAGTGCCTTCGGGGAATAAAAAGCATTTGCAAATATACGTATAATATTTTCAGATTACAAAAATCAAAACCGAAAATTCTGTTAATGAATAATTAAACAACACTGGTGTGACTATGGAAACAGTTACCATAGAAACGAACAACGTTGGTTGTCTATTATACATTTTACAGTCATGAAAGTACATTCGTGGGAAAACAGCGAAAAATGTTTGCAAACCGAACAACACAACGCTACCGCCATGTGAGCCCTAGGCAGACTCTAGGAGAGGGGAAGTAAGATGTAGAGGTACATGGTCACTCTAAGCCTTCATGTCAGTGTGTACACACGTGTGTGCATGTGTGTGTGTGTGTGTGTGTGGGTTGGCAAATCGTCGCTAACCGCTAGGCATACTTGGCGACACTGCAGGTGGAGGTGGCATTGTAATTATTAAAGTAATGTTTGGAGCTACGTAGTAAACACATTCTGAGAACTTGAGATGTATCTACATGTAGTACATAATTATACGTCCTCAATAACGTAGAGGTGCATACCGTATCAGTTGTTGTGGTTTACACCCGAGGTAAAAAGGCTGCGATCTCAATCAATGAGCAGCTGCTATCCCTTCATGCATGCATGGGTACATACGTACATGTAGCAAACAAAGTCAACACAGAGTTCTATTATTAGCTAAGAGGTACGTATGTACGTACATGCAATTAATTGGTACTTCCTGTGAAAATCTCCACTAGACTCCGATTACTATGCATTGCACAAGACTGGAGGGGAAAAACAAGAGCCATAATTATACTCATAAAGGAGAGTGAATTCATGGAATTTGAACTTGGGTGAGACCTTCCTCCTTTTTCTTGGAACTATGCTAAACACTTTCATTTATAGAAATGAAAGAAATTACATGCCTTGCATGCGATGCAATTTGTCAGTTATAAGTTCGCTAATTTGTAAGCACATGTCATATGATCCGATAATAATTAATCCCCACGTATACTGCTGTAGCTGCGATGTACATGAATTGTAAGTGGTACGCAGTCATTCATGTGTTTATGTACGTAGAGCCTAAAGCAATATAATAATATATATATATAGAGAGCGGAAATCATATCTCATGCTGTGGGTGTGTTTGCACAGCGACTAGAGGAGATAAGGCAACGTTGTGTTATTGAAACGTATCTCCGTATGATACTGATGTAGCTAAGTAAACCCATACAAGCTGTGTACTTTCAATAGCAATAAGAGGCCACTCACTGAGTAATACAAGTGAGCAAATTATGTACTCCAAAACGCAATAATACTTGGAAATTATAGGGAAACAATAATTATGTATGTTTATACCGTACTTGTTACCACTAGGCCCTGGGCCGGCTGTATGTGATCTACCTGTTACTTGTAGCTCAAGAGTTGATCAGTTCGTCGAAATCTTAGGCTTTTCTTCCAAACAAATTCAATTGATCTATTGATTAAAGATGGGGCTCCAGCAGAACTACATGAATACATTATGCAGTCAATACAACGATTATCGTTACAAATTTGAGCATCTACATCTACTGCCATGAGTAACTATTCTAATGGGGTGACAGACTCTTGAAGTTGGAGCCTAGATCTTGAGATGACAAGTTTCCAAGTGGGACAGTGGAGTCAATTATGTGGGCAGCACTAGTTGGATACCACACTGTTACTATGACCGTGTCTGTACAACGCTTCCAACACATAGCTAACATGTAAACAAGTGTAGACGATGTACTATACATGTAACAGTCATGTTATGCACTACATGGAAAATGTAACAACACTGTGTACTTGGAATTCCCTCTACTACGCACCTATGTACGTATCTCAGAATTAGAGTATTTGATAATCTAAAACACGATAATTTTATGGCATATAGGAGGATACTGCAAAACCGTTTGTACCCTATACATATTAATTATATACACTTTTTTGTCAATTTTTTTGACTTTTAAATAAATTTTGGATCGGTTAATCCAAATACAGCAATTGATGTGCAACTAGAAAGCTCCACGCCTAATAAGTAATAATTATACTGATGGCATTCTACGTGGCTAGCCTAATTTTACATCCCCTAACCTAGCTGGCTGGGGCCACAATAAATAAAATCATCAGTGCTTTTAATTATTGATTTGGCAGGAGACAGTTCACAAAGAATTTTGGAAATGAGAAATTAAGCAGCTGTCTCAAGCATGAAACAACACATAATTATTCTCATAACAAAATTACATAGTACAGTACATATTTTCGCTCACCACAATAATTATGGTGCCAAAGGAGTCAAAATTTGCAAAACAAGGTTTACATACCTTCTAACGTCTCCAACTGTAAAGGTCTACTCATTTCACTCTGAAAGTCACTAGAGGTATAAGCCACACACACGGTAAGCATGCCTCCTGGTGACAGGCCTGTTAGGTTGAAGCTGTGCAGTGTTGGACTAACAGAAATGAACATATTGCTGTCGTTGAGTTTATGAGAATCTAGCGCCGCCTTGTTTGAATTGACGAGGATCTTGTAGCTAGTGATGGTTTTAGGGTAGCGGTCATCGGACGGGTCAGACCAGACAATGAGAACCCATCTATCCGAGGCATTGGCTTGCACAGTGAGCGCCGGAAGATCTGTGTGTGTGTGTGTGGTGTGTGTGTGTGTGTGTGTGTGTGTGTGTGTGTGTGTGTGTGCGTGCGTGCGTGCGTGTGTGTGTGTGTGTGTGTGTGTGTGTGTGTGTGTGTGTGTGTGTGTGTGTGTGTGTGGTGTGTGTGTCTGTGTGTGTGTGTGTGTGTGTGTGTGTGGGGGGGGGGTGTGTGTGTGTGTGTGTGTGTGTGTGTGTGTGTGTGTATTAATAATACTCTCCTTAAGAATAATATTGCACAACTCGAGATGTGGTTGTTTGGAACAAAATAGGTTCATGCATGCGTGATTGAAGTTCAGAGCAAAAAAAATCGAGTGTGCATGAATACGTAACGTATAACAGCTAGTAGGTATGTACGTGCACAGGTATGTATAATGAATTGGTTAGGCTTCCTGTAATCTTCTTATCTGCCAACTGGGTGGACACAGAAAGGAGGAAATAGGAACTTAAAAAAATAAATAGGACATCTGCAAATTAACCATCAAAACAATTGTACAAACTCTACTAGAATAGGAAGTATGAGCTAAAGAAAAGATAAAGAACTCAATATTTAAATTTCAAACCAGCTATGACCATACACAGGTGCCCGAGGTTAGGGGGAGCCACCACTGAACCTAAACAGCTGTACCCCAAAGCCATGCTCTTTTGTCCGTTTTGGGCTGAAGTTGGTGGCCTCTGGCTAATAAATTGACCTCAATTCACGTCACCTGCTAGTAGGGATCTAGTTTGGTTGAGTGTCTAGTAACAGCTGTCTTAAAGTATTGAGACACATAATTCCTTATAAGTAGAAACGGATGAAAATTCTGTATCCAGCTAAGGGCTATATTAAATATCTATTTTTGATTAATTAAGGTTTAACCGCTCAAATGTTCTCATTCACCGGACAGGAAAATTTTCTACACTTTTATGATTAAAAACTGCATAATTATGTACTTCAATCAGCTGATTTCTTAATAACCACAAAAGGCTAAACAAAATAACCACGACTTGTGTACATGAGTACATTGCTTGTAGTGTAAGTGCCAGTAACTTGTAGAGTACATGGAGTGAACACAAACCCTGACTAGCAACAACGCAGTTCGAACCACCAATGAATATGAATATGACTGTCAACCACATGCTAGAGTAAACACAGCTCTTTATGTAGTAAACTTCTACCTACTTAACCATAGAAATACACCGCGTGCGTGTGTCTATAATTAAAAACGTATTCTTGACATGATCGAGCTATAATTTAATACCGAGGCTGAGCATAATACATGTAGAGTGTCCATTTTGTTATACGTAGCTCTTAGGGACACATGGTTGTTAGTAGGTTGCATCGTTTATACTGTCCAGAGCCTAAAAAATTGTAATTAACATGTCTCAAAGCCCCCCCCCCCCATATAATTATGAGTTAATTATACAGTCATGTATATAGCAACAATACAATGTGTATTTTTACTCAGTTGTAAGCAATGCATGCAGCAGACATTATAATTTAAATGTCACCCAATCCCTCTATAAAGCAGGAGTTGGTTTTCACTGCTTAAGGTAAGTTTTCTTGATTAATATAATAACTATTATAGAGTTGGTGGTTCAGTAAATATACAGTTGATCATAATCCTAGTCCTCAACAATGAAGCAGCCATACAGATGTCACCCTATACCGGGAGTTAGTTTTCACTGCTCACCTTAAGATGATTGAACATTATACTTGGTGGCCGGCAGTCTGATAAGATTGACGGGGAATCAGAGTTTAGGTTTCACCACTTGAGTCAAGTGCCTGCCATAACCATGTCTTCCTACACCACCACTGGCCGGTGGCTGCCCTTATGTATGTATGTACGTGTACTTTGTCTGGGCTTGTTTTTGTTGTCATAATACTTTCAGTCTACAGATCATCAGAAAGATTAAGAAAAGGATGGAATTTTTAGAAACTTAGAATTTAGATTGCTTAGGATCATCTTGCAAGGATAGCTACTGTAGCAATTCTCAAAGCTTTGGGTCTCCTGAACTGCAAGCATTAACACACACACAGCATGGAATAGAGCTACATTGTGCCTAGAGCTATATTATTTTGGGGAGTGGGGAGGGTCTCATAATTTAATATCAAGTGGCACTCAAAAGATATATACAACTAACGCAGAAGCAGTAGTCACGAGTCATGTACATGTACATGTACTACAACAGTGCACAGTCACAACAAATAAACAACCTCAAGAGAGCATGTTTTGATTTCCTGCAACAACTAACAACTCCTAAAAATGGACAAAATTGCTTCAGTAAGTCATCAAAAATACACAATCTTCCTCTCTCTCTAAAGTTGGCACATTATCAGTAGTCAGTTATTTGGTCCCAAATATGCAGCCCATAGTGATACGTATACATGTACTTATAATGTGTCACTGCTGACTTTACACTCAAGAATAGCCCACACAGCTATTATCAAAAGAAGAAGAAAAACAGTTAAAGAGGCAGTTCCAGGAGCTGCACCTAACAACAGGTGGGAGTGCTACGCCCCCGCACTCTAAACGAGGGCCCAAGTTGAGGGGGTGGGTACAAATTACGGGCCTCTGTGAAATAACCCAATCACTGGGAACTCGACTAATAGTGTTCAAGCGAGAATTGTCCAACTATAATTATGTAGTTACGTAGGTATACCTTTTATGGTAAAGCCATGCCTTGTAGTCGTAAGTAGGTGCACTTTAAAAACCAAATGTACGGCAATTTGAGAGAGAAACTTTGTTGGTTTGGGGCCAGGTTCACACCACTCCGAAAGCACATTGATAGTAAAGTAGGTACTTGGCAACGAAATATTGTCTTAAATTAAATTATTAGTAGAACATTTTCTGCGACAAATGAATGCCAAATAAGTACAATTTGAACAAGACAGAAAAATCGCAAGTTATATACACGAACATAATTATCAAACTAATTCTATTTTAAAGTCCTCAAAGAAAAATCGAACAAGACCACTAATCACTAACTACAATCGTTCGTGGTTATGTAAGGGAACAAGTCTCAATGCGTACTAGAGCCAAACTGGACCTCCCCTTGGGAAATTTCTGTGTGTGGGGTGAGGGTGTGTGGGGGTGAGGGTGTGTGGGGGTGAGGGAAATGTGTTTATGAACAAGCTGTCGATATGAAGTCCAATTCCAGGGAACAAAAAAGAGACAAAATTCTTTTCTCATTATAATTACGATAACTCATGATTTCAAGGAACTACAATCAATCCATGAGGGGATGAAAGTTAGTTCTAGGAAACCAGCATCTGCTACATTAAGCATGATATGTGTAACCAATTAACTCTATATTTAACATCAATTTCTAAAAAATGTACCCTACCATCTGGAAGCAATTAAAAAAAATGAACTAAAATAGTACAGGTATGATAGCTGTGTCCATGGAGACAATGGTGTATGGGGCATTAGGCAACCCACTCTAATGGTCCCACGCCATAACACACTGATACTTATGGCAATGTCTAAAGTGTGTCCCAGACAACTGTATCCCGGTGTCATTGAGGCTGTTAGGACGACTGCCAAGTTTCTATCAGTAGCCACACCATTAGAAGATCACATACACACAACAACAGCAATCACAATAAAGGGATATTAATTATATATTATTATGTATTATTACAAGAGGTGGGGCAATACTTGTAGTGGGTAAAGATCATTAACTCACTATACTAAAAATGGGCTATATATTAAGTGTAGATGATTATTAAAGCTCTAGCATGTACCAATATAAGCTGACATTAACAGGGGGATGGGGACTTAAGGACTAACCGGCTAGCAAAAGAAAAATAAGTATGCATGGCTATTACCAATATTTGCATAATTTATACCCTATACGTTGTACATGTAGAGTGTAGAGGACCTAGTGTTAAATGAAGCATAACTTTAGTTCCGTTGGTCAAGTAAGTTACAATGACCTCGTTAAGATGGTGTCTTAAAATCAAAAGTCTATTTTTGGCCTGTTTTTGACAAAATACCATGGGCTGTCTTTTTCCGAAAATGAGGCCCGTTCCAAATTTGAGCATACATACATCTTCCTATTACAATCTCACACACACCCACACACACACCCACACACACACACACACGCACACAGTAACCAACAAACAGACTGGAGACTCACTGGGGGGTGGTGTAGTGGCGGTGACCAATGGAGAGGCAACGCTAGTCCAGGAGTTGACCTCTGCCCTCACTCGGTAGTAGTAGGTGGTGTTGAGTTGTAGGGAGGGAAAGGACACGTGAGTGCTCTGAGCTATCGTCTTCTCCTGGGGAGGGGGGGGCACAGAGGGTGTGGCTTAGTGTAGAGAATTACAGTACCGTATAACTGGAACATTTTGCGATTTGGCGGATTTTACCAAAGATTGCCAAATTTAAAACCGTCAATTTAAATTTTCTGGTGGACACAATCACAATTTTCTTCTAAGCTTGTGAGCTAGTTACCATCTTTCTTCTAATTACAGCGCCACTAACAATTAAGTATGATTTTCCAGTGGAGTACAAATAGAACAAGAAAAAAACTAACGTCATTGCAGCAGTAGCCATGCCTGAGACGCCAAATTAAAAAACCGCTGAGTCAGTTCAAATGGATTCACCAAATATAATACACGCCAAATGTTCCGGTGATACGGTATACTTTCATCTATATTGTTTATTACTACATACTAAAATTAACAATAATTAGACACTAGTTGATAAGATCTATATAATAGTTAGACACTGTTTTGAAGGTGTCTATGGGATTTAGAAGCCCAAAGGCACTGATTTAGTATCCCGAGCGTAGCGAGGGTACTAAAGTGGCTGAGGGCTTCTAAATCACATGGACACCGACAAAACAGTGTCTAACTCATTTAGATACTAGTGCGCATGCGCAAATCGCTTGACTACAATACAATTACTTGACAATGGAATACTAGGTATACTAAGTAAATTTGCAGGTATACTAAGTCCCATAGTATACCTGCTCTGAGGCATTTTTCCCATGTACTTCCCATGTAGATCTTATCAACTAGTGTCTAAATGGGAAGTACATGGGAAGTACATGGGAAAAGTGCCTCAGAGCAGGTATACTATGGGGCTTAGTATACCTGCAACTTACTTAGTATACCTAGCATTCTGTTGTCAAGTAATTGTATTGTAGTCAAGCCTCGAGGGCAAGGTTTGTGCATGCGCACTAGTATCTAGACACTGTTTTGTCGGTGTCCATGTGATTTAGAAGCCCTCAGCCACTTTAGTACCCTCGCTACGCTCGGGATACTAAATCAGTGTCTTTGGGCTTCTAAATCCCATAGACCCCTCCAAAACAGTGTCTAACTATTATTTATTATAATTATTATACTTACCTGATTGAGGTGTGTTTCGTTAGTCCCCCACTCCACAAGGTATAGCACAGGGGATGGAGTGGGCGGGGCATCCCACTGAAGATTGATGACATCATATGACATCACTGTTGCCACGACATTCAACGGAGGACCAGGAGGTGCTGTGTGTATCAATCAATAAAATAATTATAGCCGGAGTGTTTTCCCTAATAAAAGCAGGGCAATCCCCCTATCCCCCTTTTTTTTTTACATAGCATACTGTCAAATTACAATCAGAACTAATCCTGATAGCCTAGCTATACCTAGTGCAGCCCAAAGGTGTACCGCATTACCTGAATGTTTTGCGAGCATCAAATATAATTATGCAAACTTTGATCACTTCGCAAAAATAAAATCCCAGAACCTAAAAACTAGTGCTCCCCAGCCCTCCCCACACAACTTAAGCTCACCTGTAATTCCATTGACAAAGTAGCCAGTCTCTGTGGGGGGGCTAGCCTCACCCCCCACATAGGCAATCACCCTGAACTGGTAGTAGGCTGAGAACTTCATACCACTGTACACAAACTGAGTGGCAGTGAGTGGACCCGAGACATTCTTATAGGCATCGCCATCGTAGCTCCTCTGCACGACAAAGTAGGCCCGGTCAGCCCCTGGATACGACCAGCTGATGAGTACAGAGCTGATGTTGAGGAACGAAAGTTGCACATTTGAGGGGCTTGGGATATTAGGGACATCGTCTAGAGGGGGGGGGGGGATATCCATAGTGTGAACAATAGTCATGTGGTTTAATACTATAATTATAATTATGTATGGTTGCTGTACCACAACCGACCATTATAAATGCAGACACTAAGTAAGAGCATCCATACATGCTCAGGGGATTTTTGAGTAGCTGAGTAAGGACTAGCCTGCGTAGATCAGGGGCACTAACACTTGTACAGCATGGGGAAGCGTACGTAGACTGAGGAGGTATAATGAGTGTATACTGAGTACCGTATTACTTGAATGTTTTGCGAGCATCAAACGTATGCAAACTTTGCAAGGGTTGATCAATTCGCAACAATAAAATCGCAAAACCTAAATTATTACTAGTAAATACACACGATCCTTGCCAGAACGCAATAGTTAGATCGCAAAGGGTCAAATTTTCTGCTGATTTGGCTCATTCGCAAAGGTTTTTCACCAGCAAAATATTCTAGTAATACGGTACCTATTTTGAGCATGAAAAAATGGTTATCTTAATTTGCTGAGATGTGATTTGTAGATAAAGGGCGCATTGTTCTACAATAGTTGGGGGGAGAAATTTGACATTTTCACGGAAATGCAACTCTGATAACCAGATTCATAATTATGTTAGTGGGTAAAACATGTTATCTAGAAGCAACATCTGCTATCATTATTCAGCGACTCTATTTCTGAGTAGGGGGCCACCATTCTCACGTGGATAGCACTAGCTTTCAGGATAAACTAATTCATGGTTAATGCTAGACTGGAAACCAGTGGTCAAATTCGTAAAACTAAAGCTGAGATTTGATATGCAGACAAGCATCTGTTATTGTGGTCTCATCATTATTATTCAGCGACTCTATTCTGAGTAGGGGGCCACCATTCTCACGTGGATAGCACTAGCTTTCAGGTTAATGGCTAATGTTAGACTGGAAACCAGTGGTCAAATTCGTAAAACTAGAGCTGAGATTTCACCATAATATTGATATGCAGACAAGCATCTGTTACTGTGGTCTCACACACACACACACACACACACACATGTTGGCTGTAGCCTACCATTAAGTAAGGCCTTCAGTGGAAGTCCCTTTCCCTGTTGCTTGAGAGGTGCTGCTTGGTCATAGTTAGAGTTCTGCTCTTCCGTTTTGCTCTCCCTGAGGCTGTGTAGTGGGACAGCACTTGTGTAGTAGTTTCTGTTACCTGCAGAGATACAGAGAAACTGCTGTACAGTCTTGGTGAATTTACAATTGTAGCAAATTAAAAAAAATTATGTTTAGTAGGCTTGGAGACATGTATCACCTAAAGTCTCTGGTTACCTACAATATAGCAGCTAGCATGCAAAGCAAAAGAGATTCACAACAAAACCAATTCTAAGAACTAACAAGGAGCTATGATTATATGGTTTCTTGACAATGCAAGTACAGCACACTGGGTAATTAGTAGCAAACAACATATGAATATCCACATAATGATGCATACTGGTGGTATACTCCACATGCTGACCATGCTGCTATAGCCCGCTAACTTAGAGCAAAAACTACTGCATATTATACAATGCACCCAATGGTAGACCACGATAAATTGATGTGTTTTACACCACTACTACCTTCAATATATATCAGCATAATTATTTTTATGCCTGTTTTACGATAATTTATGCGTTTCATTTATAGGAGAATGGAGTGAACGAATCGAGACATCAAATCTTGTACAGTGCTGTTCAGTGAAACTTGAGCTTGTCCACAGCTACTACATACTGTAATGGTAGGCCACCATAAAGCTCACAGCCACAGCCCAGTACACCTACATACATCCTACCTACCTCCTACCTCTAGACACAATTTAGTAACTCACCTGGTGGGCAAATATTGAATAGTAGAACCGACATTAATAAATTCCTCAAGATACTAAAACTGCACAGTGGCATATTATGATGATCTGCCACAAATGAACTGGATCTAGTGCAGCAACTTCTCACAATCACCACGACAACCAGCACTACTGCCTGCAAAAAACAGAAAAAAATAATTATGAGCTATTTGAAGATAACTTACTTACAAAGCGTACAGGTTTGCTTAAAAGTTCTGACTATAACTATGTAGCAGTAGTTGCTTTTTATATTCTAACAGTGACCGATCAATCAACCGGAAACACCTCCAAGCAATTCCCAGAGAACAGCAAATAGTACTAATACTTCTAGAGAGCAAATGTTTTTCAGTGTAATTACTGTGTACCAGGAAAAGCTGAGCTGTTTAATAGTAGCACTGTAATACCAGGTATAGCTAGGTAATGAATAAATTGAGGAAACCTAATAATAGCTGGCTAGGCAATTACCTTAAAGCCTTATAGCGTATATCAGGAGTAGATACATTATATAAGTGGGAGGGTGGGCCACAACTATATAAGGCTTCTTCCCCGCAATGTTACTATGTACACATAGCGCGCACACACACCCCCACACACACACACACCCCCACACACACACACACTAGTAGCTGGTAACCCATTCTTAATTTAATTCACTGAACTGAACCGTAGATCATTACTTCACTTCCTAGTAAATTAACATACCACAAAATACTTTACAAACGCATTCGTCACTTTCATAATGTATATGGGTCGCAAACCCTGGCCATTTTAATGAGACCCTCAGAAGCTACATGCACAATATAAGTTACAGCAAGAACAGCCACCACTGAGAGAAACATTCTTCAATGAACTTGTCAATAGCATCCATTGGGGGAGAGCAGAGCCTGTGGTTCATAGGCAGAGCCAAAACTCACTCTAACAGGAGTAGTTGGTAGTAAGCTGTGTGTCCCCCTCTGGCGAGCTTAGTCCATTAGTAAAGGCCGTCCTTTCTCCAGTAAAAATCAATAGTACTTTGTACTGTACTGCACTGGGCCTGGGGTAGCTAGGAGTGAGTCACTTGAGGGGCTTCAGTACAGTTGGGGAGTCCCCTCACAATACATAGGGGTTCCATAATTATGTTCGGCGCATGCGCAAACACACGTGGCATACAAAGCAGAGACATGGCTCTGACTAGCAAGAGTAAACCTACCTTTCCCAAGCTGACTCTAAAGAGCTCAGTGGAGTTTGACTCGGGGAGAAGAGAGATCTATGTGTTGTGTATCACTGGTACCAACAAGTAAGTCTGCAGATGAAGGGCTTGACACATTCACAACTCTAACCAAGAGGCTGTAATTATATATAAAACGCAGTGTCTCCTCACCCGGTACCGGCTTCTGTCTGTAGTTACTAGAGAGCCGGAACGATCATGTGCCAATCCACTTTAAGGTGCGGGGGAGATTGCCTCCTGCTGCGAGTGTGTCGTTCTGTGTACCTGTCAAATCGTTCATTAAATGCCTAGCATATGCTTACATCAACAAGAACAAGAGCGTTGATGTATCAATAATTCAACGCTGCAGAGCATAGTTGACCTAATTTTATTATTTTTCTTCATACAGAGATCTGGATGGTACGATTGCAGCTTCAGGTATGACCTTGTGTTATCAGTCATAATAATATTATATCTAGCAGTCACATACGTACGTAGCAGCTTCTAATACTAACCAACATATTAAGCTGAAGTGTTGGTATGGTTTCCCCAGGTTCTAACAATTGTATTAACGTGTACACGAACAGAGGCAGTGGACTGGAAGTTGCCTACCAAATAGAAGGTAACACTGAATTGAAGCACAAGGAGACAGCATGGATTGACAGATTGAGAGCTCTTTCTTGATTCTAAGAGAATGGTGGTGCATGGCCGTTTTTAGTTGGTGGAGTGATTTGTCTGCCGATAACAAAAACGAAATTTATTTCTGCAATGTACATCTATTGATTGACTTATCGTTTTGTTTGTCTGTGTAGCGTCAGGTAGAGGGGAGGGTGTGGTCAGTGGTCTGGAGTGGGCGGACAGGCAGTTGTGTGCGTCCTCCACTGATGGACATGTCAGGTGATCCAAACAGTATAACCATAGTTGTTTGACTTGTTTCTCAGTAACAATTACCACGTGTAGTAAACATGTATAATTATGTGATTTTATCACTTAGATTATGGGATACAAGAAAGTCCAGCAAAACTCCCACTAGTACATTTCAAGGTAATTCAATAATTATAGTCCACTATGGCGTGGATTTATTACACAAATGCCTCAGGCTATAACCACGAGCCCTTCAATTGTGTGAGCTCTGATATGAGTGGGTCGTTAATTGCAGCTGGCTCTGATTTGGTGGGGGAAGATGCAGCTATATATATCTGGTATGTGGACACATTATTTTATTGGCTTTCATTCTGGTGACTTTATAGGGACTTACGAATGGGGAGAGATCCGATTGGTCAGTTTACCGAGTCACATAGCGACGACATTGTAGCGGTACGTACTAATCATTATGTCATAGGATCAGAGAGTCCATTAGCATCCATCGTGTATGCGATCACCAGTTACAGTCACAAGTTGAATGAATCATATCCCCCATACAGGTACAGTTCAAGCCAGACTCCACCTACTCCCTTGCCTCAGGCTCTACAGTAAGACCATCAAAGAAATGGTTTCACTATTAAATTCTCCCTGCATGTTGTTATGTATGGTTGATGTTGATTTGAATTTGATGTTTTAAGTTATGTTGATTTAAAATTGGAATTGTTTCCCTCTATTCAGGATGGGCTGGTGTGTCTGTTTGACTTGCATACAATGGAGGAGGAAGAAGCTGTCATCTCTGTCAAGAACTCAGAGGCCTCCGTATGCAAGGTTGGCTTCTGCGGACTTAACCACCTGTACTGTCTGACCCACGAGGGAGGATGTGTGGTCTGGGAGAATGCAGAGGTGTGTGGGGTACTGTCAGCTCCCCCTTTTTTCCCATTCTCCCCTACTCTTTCCCTTTCTCCCCCATCAATATCCCTCACTCTCTTCCCCTTCTTTTCCATGTTCATTTCTCTTTCTTTAGGTGGAACCACTTTATACTGATCGTAATGTGAAGAACACCATTCAGGTAATCTCACAATTATTATTATTGGTAACATTTGTAAGACCACCACCACCCCCCCCCCCCCCCTTGCACAGGACGAGTTTGGAGTGGATATTGACTACCTAGTGGACTATCATTACCAGTCATCGTCAGACGAGCTCTTCCTAGTGGGCGGGGACAATAGGTACGTTATAGTTTTAACATGACCCAATTTTAAATATCATAATTGGTACGAGATTCTAAACAAGGTTGCTGTGTTACTATCCTCGTTCCATACAATAACGAAACCCCTCCCCCTGTGTAGTGGTGGAGTGAGAGTGCTCCACTGTGAGGACATGAAGTCTCCCAAACCCGTTGGCCTATTTATTGGCGGTCACACGGCAACAGTTCGAGCTCTCTACTGGGACAGCACAGTAAGCAACAGTCCCACTACGCCCCCTCAGTCATTTAGCTTTTTCTTTTTTCTTTTCTACACGCTGCTTTAATTGTGTCCAGGTGGATGGCGAGACTCTGGTGACTGGGGGAGAGGATGGGCTAGTGTGTCTGTGGACGTTGTAATCATAGTTGAGTCGAACTTGTTCTTTTTTTATATATATTTCTGTGTGTATATCATGCAACATCACTTAATGGTTGATCTGCAATGCACATATGTGTGTATAGTTTGTGTATCATTATCATCGAAAATTATCCTGGAAAAATATTTGTTTGTTTGCAAATGCTAAGTGTATAAAATGCAGTTCCTTTGGAAAGTGTACGGCATTACACACCTCTGGCTCTGATTGGTATGTGACACTTCACAAGGGAATTATTGTATGCTTGTTAATTATAATTATAGTCTTGAAGTTTATCTGTTGTGCATTTTAGTGAAATGTGATGGTATGTATGTATACAGTGTATAGATATTATTTATGCTCCACAAACCATTGCATTGCTGCATGCATTCACAGTGATAGCTAAACTACTAAATCTGATCCTTGCAGCTCCATTCACAGTGATAGCTAAGCTACTAACTATCAAGATGTTGTCTGTTGCCCTCTCTCTCTGTCTCCTGTTTGCTGCAGTGTGTGGCCAGACTAAACTCTCTGGAGCAGACAAGCAAGAGCTACTGGAGGCACACAACCACTTCAGGAGCAAAGTCAACCCCATTGCAACCAACATGGAGATGATGGTAACTATGACTTCAACAGAATAGAGCCAATTCTACAGATGATTAATGCGTGCTATTGTTGACAACAACTTATTTTTTCTCAGGTTTGGAATAACGAACTAGCTACAGTGGCCCAAACATATGCAGAGCAGTGTGTGTTTGAGCACAATACTGACAGGGTGTCACAACAAAACACCTTCACTAGTGTGGGAGAAAATATTCTGCTCTCCCAAGAGAACCCAGTCAACAACTACACAGGACTGGTTGGCGAATGGCAAAACCAGGGAGCTGATTACGACTATCCAATGAATACCTGTTCTGTATCTGCAGTGTGCGGAGCTTATACCCAGGTGTGTCTGTGGCAGTCCAACTTTAATAGTGGAGTTTATGATTATATTTTGCTGCATGTAATGTAATGACAGAGGAGGTCCGACACGAGTACCTCGATTAGGTTAAAATTGAGTTAATTAGTCACACGCAACAATGACTTTACTGTTGAATTTTGCATGTGACCAAGCCTAATCGAGGTACTCGTGTCGTACCTCCTCTGATGTAATGAGTGGTCAGTAGGCTGCGTATATAATCATGTTATAATTATATAGCTACTGTTGCTGACTCCACCTCCACCCCCCCCCCAGGTGGTGTGGGCTAATTCGAACAATGTCGGCTGTGGTGTGTATCGCTGTAATAATAGTACGATTGGTCTCTTACTCGTCTGCAACTATGGACCAGCGTAAGCAATTGTCTTAATGTCACGATTGTTATGTAGTCTGTACATGTAGTCAGTCAATGGCTGGTTGTTTAGCTACTGCTGTATAGCGGGTAATTCCCAGGGGTCAAAACATTCACTATTACAGTAATTATTTACCACTTTATAGGGGCAACTTTATTGGTCAGAGTCCCTTCATGACAGGAAATCAATCGTGCTCTGCCTGCCCTCCGAATAGCACCTACTGTGAGAGCAACCTGTGCAGTAAGTGTACATGAGATTGTCCAATACAAGTACTAACCTACTGTACACTTAAGTTCTTTAAATTCTTAACATTTTTGCTGATTGATAATATTATGTGTCAAGATTATTTCTCCAGCTGCTTCGCCTCCTACCCCCACCATGGATCCAACCACCACCATGGTAACAGTTTCCATGGAATCGACTACCACAGACTCGTCTGCCATCATAACTGCTGGCCCCTCTATAGTGGTCGTCATGGCTGCATTGTATGCCACCCTCAAGCTAGTTATGTGAACTTGTCAGTTGAACATTTACAAAACATTAAGTTAACTGTATAGTATTATACATGTTTAGGATCTAGAATACAGTGTTGAAGATCATTGTGAGACTTTTTAGGTGCCAATATCATGTAGGTTGTGCCTTATGGAGCTCCACTTGTTAATAGTGTAGCGACACTTAAAGCGCCACTATATTTGTGGCGCGGTTTGCATAATATAATTATAGCCTCAAGCTGTGAATTATAACTAAATGTTATTGAACGTGGGGGAGGGGGGAGATTCGTATGGAAATACACAGTGTGCCTTGTGGAGCTTTTACTAGATCTAGTCTTGTTAATAGTGTAACGCCACTTAGAGCGCCACTATATCTGTGGCGCGGTCAACACAACTCTGTACGGTGAATTTGGCCAGACCCTATTTTTGTGTATTTACAACCAACGCACATAGAGATGATAGTTTGCTAGTTATGTTCATGGTCATAACACAGATTTGCTAATTGCGATTATTAGCCTCAAGCTATGAAATGTGAAATGTCAGGGGAGATTCGTATTGAAATATATACACAGAGTGTAAAATGCAGTTAATATATATAATAAGTGCAATTGCAAGCTATAGCTGAGTATTATAGACTGGATATTATTATTTCAGCATAAAGAGAGGGTATGCCTAAAATGCAAGTGATCTTATTTGCAGCAGCTCTACTGTGTGCCAGGGCTAGTGCTGTTGCAGTAGTACCCTCGTCCTCATCCACACAGCCAATTCAGCCAACTACTTCTTCCTCACAAACAACCTCCACTCAACCTTCTGTGACACCAACTCCTGAGATGATGCCTGAGATGCCGACAATGGACATGAGTTTCGGAGCAGACCCTCACTTCAGTGTAGCCCTCCCAACTGGTGACATGCTCTGCTACACTATTCAAGGAGAGAAGAACATGATCTTTAACCTCATCACAAGCAACAAGCTCGTCATGAATGCACTCTTTATTGGTGACAAACGACGAGAAGAGGTGACCTGGATCGGAGAAATTGGCATCATTATTCCAAATGGTATCTCACAGAATGTCTCATCTCTTGTGTTTAATGCTAAAACTAAAAAGATTAACATCGAACGAAAAACTGAATTATTTGCTGGAAGTATATCTAAGATAACAATTGATGGTGGCAAGATTTCAGTTGCTACTGGATATATTGTACTCAAAGAGCCGAAGGTTGAGGTGGTTCTGAGGGATATTGACGTAACATTGAGTGTGAAGTTCTTTGATGGGCATCTTGACCTGTTCTGGCACAGCACTGGAGTGGGGAATGAGGACTCTCACGGGCTTATTGGTGAGCATTCTGTGCTGTACAACATATATAGCTTTTTCTTTCACCAAGGAGCCCCCCTGGGTTTTTGTGTGTTTGCTCCTGACAAACATGCACTTGTGGTTCACACATGTATACCATGCATGCACATGCACTAATTCTTGCATATATATACATGTATGTGCTGTTAATTGTCAGTCAAATCTTATGCACACATGCATGCAGGTCAGTTCTTTCGTAAAGGAGTGTCCATCGACAAGACTCGTAAGATCCTCCTGCTTCCCAACAAGGAGCCTGTCCCAGTGATGCAGCGTCCTCTCTGGGCCTTCATGGAAAGAGAGAACGATCGTGACCAACAGCTGTGCTGGACCGCCATGAACCCTGGCTATCAGGGAAAGATGCTCATCGACTTCGACTGCATCGACTATCGAGTCGAAGATATCTACTCTGATACTTTTGGAACAAAGTCCCTCAAGACGAGGGCATTTTGATAACTTACTTTATTAAGGACAAACTGATTATTAGTGCATTGTGTATCAGATTTTGTAATGGAGCTATAGCTGGGATTGTTTATTAGTGTGGGCCATGTAGGGCTGTAGCCATCCCATTATACACATTTAGCTATAGAGCTATATATATAGCAGTCTGAATCATGTTAATCATCATAATTATGCAGATAACACATGCTTTTTGGTATGCTTGTTAATTATAATCATATACGACTACTCTACGAGCACTTGTTCTTCAGTGTGTGGAGCTTATACCCAGGTGTGTCTGTGGCAGTCCAAAATTAATAGTGGAGTTTATAGTTATATTTTGCTGCATGTAATGTAATCAGTAAGCTGCGTATATAATTATACCCCCTCCCCAGGTGGTGTGGGCTACATCGAACAATCTCGGATGTGGTGTGTATCGTTGTAATACGATAGGTACGGCGATAGGTTTCTTACTTGTCTGCAACTATGGACCATCGTAAGCAATTGTTGCTATGTATAGTCAATGCATGTACGGCTTTTTAGTTACTGTGATAATAATATTATAGGGGAAACTTCGCCGGGCAGAGTCCCTACTTGACTGGAGCTCAATCGTGCTCTGCCTGTCCTCCGAATAGCACCTATTGTGAGGACAACCTATGCAGTAAGTGTACATGAGATTGTCCAATATACAATTGTATTACCTTTTAACTGCATGTTGTGCATTCTTACCATATATACATCAATAAAATACTTCACTGATCATATGTCAAGTTTATTATTGTACTATTCCTCCCCCAGCTGCTTCGGCTCCTACCACCACCATGGTAACAGTTTCCATGGAAGCGACTACCACAGACTCATCTGCCATCATAACTGCTGGCCCCTCTATAGTGGTCGTCATGGCTGCATTGTATGCCACCCTCAAGCTAGTTATGTAAACTTATCAAGTTGAACGTTAAGTGTATAGTGTAGTGTAATCTGAAGAGTAGAATATCACACAAATTTGTGAGTAGTACTTAAATGTATCTTGAGATTGAAACATTTCTAAGAATGGTGCTGATACCATTGTGTAGGTGAATGAATAATAAAGCTACAGATATAATTATAATTATTCACAAATATTTCTCTGAAAAATGTTACCAACCACCTTAGGTTACCAAGGAAACTTTTTTGGATATGATAAAGCCCAAGCATTCACCTACATAATGATATCATCACATTTTCTTAGAAATGTTTCAATGTCAACATTAATTTTATGTACCGAAATTCATAGTTTTCTGGTATTCAGATTACAGGCACTACTTGGTTGAGGTAATCTGTGCCCCCACAATGCAAATGCGCATGCGCGTTGCATTGCTCTTCGTGATAATAGCTAAGCTAAGCTATTAAGATGTTGTCTGTTGCCCTCTCTCTCTGTCTCCTATTTGCTGCAGTGTGTGGCCAGACTGGACTATCTGGTGCAGACAAGCAAGAGCTACTGGAGGTACACAACTACTTCAGGAGCAAAGTCAACCCCATTGCAACCAACATGGAGATGATGGTGAGGTTGTTATGTGCATGTTCACAACACAAGTTTGCATGTTATGATCTCAAGCTATGAAATATAACAACAATGACTATGTGTGCTAGCCATGATACAATTTTTCCCCTCCTTCCCCCTTTTTCTTTCACACTATCCCCATTCTCCGCCTCTATCCCTCACATCATTATAATATATACATAACGTTATCGTTATTTCTCTTGCACAGATTTGGAACGATGACCTCGCTGTGCTGGCTCAGCACTACGCAGAGCAGTGTATATTCGACCACAATCCATTTCGAACTAACCAGCAACAGACATTTCTCTACGTTGGTGAGAACCTTGCAGTGAACAATCGTCTTCAGAAGAACTATACTCGAGAGGTGGAGAGGTGGCACAAAGAGGTGTCTGAGTACGACTTTGTGAAGGATAGCTGCACTGGAGTGTGTGGTCATTACACACAGGTGTGTGCTTCATTAATGGTGGGAGGTAATAATGCTACAACAATGGCTCCCTCCCTAACAACAAAGACTGCCTAACAAGGATTGGGGTAATTGCTCACTTGCATTCGTAGTGAGCTCTGAAAGCTAACCCACTCACCCAACTCGTATCTTGTCTATAAGATAATTATAGACATACTAGTGACTATAATTGCTCGTTTGTAGAGGATAATTGTGATTGTTCCTTATACAGCTGGTCTGGGCTACGTCAAATCATGTCGGCTGTGGTGCCTATCGATGTCCCAATCCAGTTCCAGGATTTCCATACCGGAACGGACTTATATTGGCCTGCAACTACGGACCTGGGTATGTGGTGTCATGATTCTTGCGTTAATAACTTTGTATACTGTGTTATTCAATGACATCACCAGCACATTCCTGTAATGATCAGCCACTTCATTATCATTCCCTGTCATTGGTGGGTCACCTACTTAGCAAGCTTTGAAAGTTATGAGTACAGTAGCAATGCTCTATTCATTCATTGTTGTGTGGTTTTATTATGTCTATTGTTGTAGCAACCACACATCTATTCACTAAACTGCATGCATTGTGCTGCATGCATTGAGAGCTTTTTGTGAGACCTATATCAAATAACAACTTTCAATCGTTCTTTTTGTGACATTGTTTTAATTCATTGTACACTGCATGCATGTACAGGGGTAACATTTTTGGTAGGAGACCGTACAGGACTGGACTCCGACCTTGCTCCGCCTGCCAACTACCTGACCACAAACACTGTGTCTCTAATCTCTGCAGTAAGTGCATGGAACAACACATATACATGCTCTATAGCTTAGACGAATATGCAAAACTTTCTAGTATATAGCACAAGCTATATAACAGTTTTTTTTTTATCAAAAAATTGGATGGTATACGACAGGCATGTTACGTCCCTTAATTAGATAGATAATATCATAATTATTATCATATGGCCGAATGTAACGTAAAGTATACATTACTTTTGCCCTATAGGTTCTACACCAGCTGTTAAATTACCAGCTGCCGCCGTTAAACAACTCAATGAAAACAAATACTGATGCAGTTAGTGCAATGACTGTGTCGTGATTGAACCTGTATATTATACATGTACTCGACACCTCTTTTTATCGTGTTGAATGCTAATTACAGTCTCATGACTAGCTACTTAACATGTACGCAATCATGTGTGTGACGACAATGTCACATAATTCCTTTTGCCCAAATAACGATAAGAATGCACAGTCTCCCTGCTAACACTGACACCATATGCCCTACAGCAATGGAGAGTGCCCTAGGCCATTCACGCAAATATGCAGCACAATGTAGCTACAATACCATATCAAAGTTCACTGCATTATACACCTCGTGATGGCTGCTTGTTTGTCAATATCCATTAGTACCACTAAAGAGCTAAGGGCAGTCAGTATTTAAGCATATGATATTCCAGTTTTGAGCTCAGATTTAATTGTGAGAGAGTCAGATCGATTGGCAGCTATCAAAGGACTAAAGAACAATTCTCTGCTGATATATAAAATAATACGACGAAATGAAGCTTGTAGCAACTGTACTGGTGTTCCTGTTGGGGGTGGTGAGTGTGATGTCAACATCTGGTCTCAGTGACGATGAGAAGACGGAGGTGCTGAATGCACACAACTACTACAGAGGTCTCGTGGACCCAGTGGCATCCAACATGCAGAGAATGGTGAGTTAGCCAGCAGCTGCTCAGCACTTCATACATGGTAGTCATTGTATGAAGGTATACTAACCATGCAGTGGTTTGCTATGCTTGAGCAATTTTGCACAGATTTTCACACTGTATGTCCTACCTTATTTCACTGTATGTTGAGTAAAGCCTAACAGTACAATATAATCAAGTACTCCATACTTGGTTTAGCTTATAGAACTACCTGCAAAACTGCTAACCCTTGTCTTGATTTGTTTCTCATGCATATTATAGTACTGGGATGAGGAGCTGGGTTATATGGCTCAATTCTGGGCTGCTGGCTGTATCTACGAAATCAATGAGAACAGGCACACACAATCTACCAAGTTCGACTATGTTGGAGAGAACAAGCTCGCTCTGAGCGGCTACAGTGCCAACTACACTCTGCTGGTCAACAGGTGGTTCAAGATTGGACAGAGCTACGACCATTACACTGGATACTGCCGGGATGAGGACGGGAACCAAGAGCAGTGCGAGGATGAGATGGACTGTATCTGTGCCCCCTATGTGCAGGTGAGAGGGAGAGGGGAGGTCATTGTGCTGTTTTGTGTTGCAGTATAACATTATTATGTAATGTACCTGTATAGACAATTGCGCATGCACCAGGTCGACTTTCAGGAACAGCAGAGATATCCCTTTATAATTACATACGTGTAATGTTGTCTATCAGTGTTCTTGTAGTTGCCTGCACAGGAGCCTTTAATGTACTGTATATCATTATGTGCTATTATCTTGTGTAGCTTGTGTGGGCCCAGACCTATGCTGTGGGTTGTGGAGTGAGCAGGTGTACAGAGCTAGAGGGAGCCGAGGATGATGGAGAGAACGCTCTCTACTTTGTCTGCTATTATGGCCCAGGGTGAGCTGCTCTGTAGACTTTACAACAATTGTTTTTTTTATTTTTGGTAGCAGGGCTTCAACTTGGGGTCCAATTTAAAGTTGATCTACTTGAATCTACAATATCATCATTCCATATATATCGCTTACCTATACCCTCATGATATTGCCTGCAGAGGTAGCATTGTGTCTGGGGAACCCCCCTATGACAAGGGAGACGTATCCTGCAGTTCCTGTCCCACCGACAAGCCCTACTGTGACCGCAACCTTTGCTGTGAGTAATACGACACCATTAGAACTATAATTATTGTATCCTAAATGAGTATAAAATGTAAGTATTGGCATCCGTACATACTAGTGTTGTAAAGAAGGTCAGTGCATGTGTTTACTGCTATCTATCAAGCTAGCTACTATTTTCATGAATGTAAAAATGAAATTGTGCTCCTTGTGTGCAGCTGAATCTGGAGCGGAGAGGGTGGTGGTCCACCTCTCAGTGATCAGTGTACTCATGGCTGCAGTGCTGTCCATATTCTAAACGGACACCATGTAGACTGATGAGCTAGTGTAAAGACAATAACTAAAAACTATACCATTTTACCAATTGAGTTTTAATCTAATTTATAGCTTCATTTTGTGCTGTGATTGTTATTGTATTATTGTTGATTCTCTTGACGATTGACTTGCATGTATAGATCTACAACATTAGCAAATTGCGAACTATACATTTTTCTTACCCTAAGGCATATGATGGCTACATTCATTATTGACTGGAACAACTTTACAATACCAATACCATTTGAAAAGCAACTACAGCATGCTTGATGATAATAGCAGGTGACACTTTGTTCTGTGCCAAAGCTAACATAGATTCGAGTGAATGTGTAATTAGTGTTGCTTTGAGGAATCAATCAGCTAACAGGCTATCACATTGTTTAATTAATTCATTGCATCAGGTCTGGTCTGGGTATGCAGGCCCAGCATCAGTGTCTGAACAACTAAGGGCTGCATATGTAGGACCAAGAATATATACTCTTTGTAGGACCAGACCATAACACACCATATGCAAGAGAGGAGACTCTAAAAGAGACAGCTTTTATGGTGCATGTGTTTATAGGGCACATTCACAAACTGTTGGTGTGAAGGTACTCATAACATGCCATATTATATCTACAGCATCAGCCACAACCAGCTTCCTAGTAGAATATACCCTCTATATAGAGCCAAGCAAACTCTCTGTTTGTGCTGTGATTGTTATTGTACCATAATAATCTCATGACAATATTGACTCAATTGCATGTATACAACATTAGCAATTTGCAAACTAGACATTTTCTTACCCGAAGACATGATGGCTACATTCATTACTGACCTGAACAACTTTATGTTTAGGGCACATGCACAAACTGCTGGTGTGAGGGTACTCATAACATGCCATAAGCCACTATACAGCTTCCCAGTATATACCCTCTATATACAGAGCCATGTAAACTCTCCCCTCCACTCGGCTCTATATTGCCATAATTTTTAATGCCGCTAAAAGTATAAATTAACATTTAAGGTAATGTTTTGCCTAAATTGTCGTCGTTTACATTTCCCCCGTGCACTCATATCCTCTCTCCTAATGTAGTAAACAAACAACACATAACAAAGCTTGTTTCAAATTATATAGCCAGTGCTGTATATATAGATGTACGATAACACCCCATCCCCATAAAAAACATTAGCTGATTAGTGACGTTGCAATATGGTGGTCCATAGTTGTTTGTAGCAGCTCTATAAATAGCTTACATGCCAATCTGTGTGCACTTGGCCAACAACCCACTCACATGCTACTTAAATGGACAAACAAACACACCGTTGTCCATTACTTGAAAATGCTACTGAATAGAGAGCCCATTTTTTAAAATCTAGCACCACTATTTATGGAGCAGGATACAAGAAGTGGTTTATAGACAATTCTATTCATCAAATTAGTTGCACTAGCAAACTGTCAGTAAAAGCAGAAAAGCACTTCTATTTTAGTCATACAAAAGTTTCTTGCAATAATGTCCAGAAGAGGATTGCTGCTGGTTGCTGGGTTCCTCGCAATGCTTCCTGACACTGTGGTCTCACAAACTCCACTCAGTCTGTCAGAGGCTGATATTCAAGAGTTGGTGGATGCTCACAATCTCTTCAGAGGAATGGTGGACCCTCCAGCCTCCAACATTCAGAGTCTGGTGAGTATAGATTGACCTGCATGCAGTGATGGAAATGTAGCAGCTCATTAATTGCTTTTACAGCAACTGTATATACATGCTTGTCACGTACTAGATGTATATACGATTATACTTCGTATCAAGGTCAGCTCAAATAGCATTAATTTATAGTGTGCAGTGTGGTTAAACTTTGTCAAAAGAAAATCATAGCAAAGCAAGTATTTGTTTTATATCAAACCATTATGTACATACATACATACACACAGCAATGGAACGAGGAGCTAGCAAGAGTGGCCCAGGCTCATGCTGCAAGCTGCAGCTTCAGTGATAACACAAACAGAGCAGATAATGTCTCCTTTGCTACTGTTGGTGAGAACTTGTCAGCTTCTAATGCGGGGACTCCCAACTACACACTGTTTGTGGAGATGGGATGGTTCAGTCAGAGAGACAATTATAACTACCAGACCAACATGTGCACAACACAAGACTCGTGTACAGACTATATACAGGTATATATATATATCATATAAGTATAGCTATATCACAGAGTTGCCATGCCGCCATATGAGCTATATACGGGGCCTGTGGGTGATGGACAGTATAGTTCCTTTGGCCAGTATCTATTGCATGCCCACAGTAGCTTTGTTGCTATAGTAGCCTGTGTAAGTAAACACAACCGTTGTTGTGACACACACATTCCTGCTATGAGTATAATTGGCAGTCCCACAGCAACCACTTTGAAATTGAAGGCCATCCATTAGAACAATAAACAATACACAGCACTGCATGATTGAGCTTATAAGAGAGCATTTTGGTATTTGCAGTAATGCACATGCAGACTATAACACTTTGTTCTTGTCAACAGCTTGTGTGGGCTGACACAACAGAGGTGGGATGCGGGGCAGTGAGATGTCCCACCATTGACGGGTTCCCTTTACCGAATTCAGTGTTACTAGTTTGCAACTACGCACCAGAGTGAGTATGTATAGACAATGATAATAGCCTAAGGGAGTCTGTACCATGCAATATTGAGTAACCACGGTCAGTATATGGTGAGTAATACATTATTTTAATAATGTAAATTGCTACAGAGGGAGAATTGAGAATGGACGTCCTTACATATTGGGAAATTTTTGCTCTAATTGTTCTGATGGGACTATCTGCGTGAACAACCTCTGCAGTAAGTGATCAAAGATTTAACTATTGAATACACAATTTATACCTACCGTCTTCACCCCCGTCCACAGCTCCTTTACAACCAACCACGCCCCCTCCCCGTATTACAACACAAATCGTATCCACAACAGATGCAGTGACTACTATCACAAGTCCTCCTACTGAGCCAACTACAAACCCCCCTACAACTATACCCCCCACTACGATCCCCCCTATAACTGTACCCCCCACTACGAACCCCCCTACAACTGTACCCCCCACTACAAACCCTCCTACAACTGTACCCCCCACTACAAACCCCCCTACAACTATACCCCCCACTACGAACCCCCCTACAACTATACCCCCCACTACGAACCCCCCTACAACTGTACCCCCCACTCGTGAAGAAACAACTATCACCATCCCCTCTACAACAGACATGCCCATAAGCACACTCCCGGTATCTACACAGGAACCTACAACAGCTACCACCGATCCACCAACCACTAAACCTTGCGACTTATACCAGGCAATTACTAAAATGGTGAAATCGAACAAAATTAAACTGACGAATACCCAATCAGTTACTATTCGGAAGAGGCTGCCACTTGGAATACAATTCATAGCATATTTTTATAAAGTGGTTTTCCTTGATAAAAGCAAAACTGACTGCAGCACTAGTACTCCAAACGAGAGATCTGACACTAGACCAAGGCGCAGGAAAACACGCTGGTCAAAATCTAAATCGACAAAATCTACTAAATCAACGAAATCTAAATCAGCGAAATCTAAATCAGCGAAATCTAAATCAGCGAAATCCAAATCAAAGAATTCAAGACGAAGCAGATTACGGTCAATAAAAAAATCAAAATCAAAAACAAAACAAAGATCGCCAAAGAAGACGAAGAAACAACGGAACAGATCAAACTGATATAATGGTCTTATAGCTATACATTAATTTTCATCCATTGTGCATCATAATAAAGAGTGCATAATTCATGCACTCCTGATAATAAATATAATTATTTCACTCACAGTGCTAGAAATAATTATATGCTCACTTATAAAATAATATAGTGTTTAGTTCAATTTTCAATTTTAAGGCAAAAACGTTATGCGATATTTATTTATGTTATTATCTTTGATTATTAGAACGCCGCAATTTCAATGGAGGTTGATACTGCCCTAATTCATATCTCTCAGAGCTAGCCCACACAAAGTCAGTCTAATCTAGGCATACCTCACACAAGTCCTCTATCACCAACCATTAATAGAGAAGATCTTGCAGTATTCATTATCAAGGAGGCAGGCCAGAGGCATAACCTGCAGAGCATGAAGAACAAGAGGGTGGGGCTGGTCTGAAACAGTTTGTTTACAAGACGATCTTTCCCCTTATTTCAATAAAAACGCTGACTAGTAGAACAGAAGTAAATAAGAATTAATTTTTAACAAGCCATGTCTTTTGAAGCTACCGGCGAGGGTGTTAACTTCATGGAGTCTCCTCCGGACAAAGTGGTGCTAGTGGGAGATGTCGGAGTCGGAAAAACCACACTATTCATGCGTTACAGGACTGGAGAGTTTATTGAGCACACTACGCACAACCCAAGGCTTGGAGAGTACCACAAGAAGTGGAAAATCGAGGATGGAGAAGTGTCTGTAAGTCTTGTATCATTTAATATACCGGCAATATGTTTTTTGTCCCCAGCTTGCTAGCTTGTAGCTTTGCATGCTCTATTGGTTTTTTTTCAGTTTACTTTGTGGGGGTGATATTCCCAAGTGTACACAATGTATGTACGGGTAATCTGACTCAGGTCGTAGTTATTAGTAGGAAGTGAAAGGAATTTTCAGACTTATCAGTTGACTTTGTAGCAAACAGTTACACTTGGCAGCATTAAATGGTACATACATGCACTCTAACTTTGATCACTTGGCATCACGTCACGTACACGCAGTCTTAACTGTGTACAAACTCTGTGCACCCCCTCACTAACGTCACCCCTCACACACCCACACACCCACACACACATACCATCCCTTGAAACACCCCCTCACAATCTTCACCCTACACACACCACCCCCTCACTGACCTCACCCCTCACACACACACACAGCTCACACTCTTCGACACTGCCGGCATAGAACGTCACATGAGCACCATTCCTCCCACCTACTTCCGCTGGTCCAAGGTCCTCATGCTCGTATACAGTCTTGATGATGCAGACACATTCAACTCTCTCACCAACTGGGCCGATAACGCAGTAGGAGCGAGAGCTGGGAGATCACAGTCAGATATAATTACCGTGCTTGTCGGAAACAAACTTGATCTCGAAGACGATAGACAAGTTACAGTTGGGCGAGCAAAACAGTACGCTGAGAATAACGATATTTCAGAGGACATGATTTTCGAAATTTCGGCAATGGATGGAACGGGAGTGCAAGACATGTTTGACAAAATTGCAGCGAAAGTGAAACCAGTTGGCAGTCAGCAGAAAATAAAAACTGAAAAACTCTCTAAGTCAAAGGCTGGCTGTTGTGCATGATTTTTTGTTCCACAGAATTGTTCACCTTATCCATATGTGCTCGTTGTGTTGTGCTGTCTTTAATCGCACCTAATATTAGTTCGAAGAGATTCATTTAATATTTTTGTTTTACTGACATCTCACACTTTGTCCACCTACCTTTTTGAAACATGCTTGCTACCTCACTGTAAGTCTTCTTAATGTAATTGTTTGTAGTGGGGATTCCATGAAAGTTAGGCAATTAAGATTCAATGTGTTGTCTACAGGTATTATTTGCACAACAGTGCATGTTGTAATGTAACATTGTTACTGGCTACTATTTCACAGCTTTAATAGACTTAGTATTCACATTTGATTCATTGTATGTTAGTAATTCAGAACTGGTGGACAAACACAATAAAATAAAAAAAATAGGACAAAAATGGATGAGAATTTAGTTACTGGTACGATAATTCAATATGTACATATAGCTATGACGATTCTATTGCTCTGGTTCTGATGGATGCCTTTTCACAGCTTCGGGAAGTATCTCCCCACACTTGCCTTGGAAATGGTACCTGCATACAGATGGGTGAGTGGGTGGGGTCAGTACATGCATATAATACAGTGTCAATACAGTTCAGTATTCGATACAACCATTATTTTTAGTTTGCAATGGTTCTCTTGATTGAATGCTAACGACCATAACAACCACCCACACAATATATGACAACATACGTACTTGAGTGATCCAGTGACTGGCGTAGGTTCAAGGTTAAACTCTGCTACAGACACACCCCTTGCCGCTAATCGGGGGGCAAAACCAGCTGCAGGATAGACCACAGACGATGTGCCCACCTATGGGGGGAGAGAGAATAACATGGTGTTAAAAGATTGTGAAGTTAAAAATAAAAAAACACATTTTTAGTACTCTGTATTATTTCTAAAGAGATCTGACTAGTACAGTATAATCATTTGGTTTGCTAAAGTTACCAAATGGAGTGGAAAAGAGTTGATCTTTTCGGGTACTTTCAACGTGAACACAAGCACATACCAGTAGACAGAGGTCACTCAACGTGAACACAAGCACATACCAGTAGACAGAGGTCACACTGTTCCAGTGCTTCATCCACTGCTGATAGCACAGCTCCCTCTAAAGGCTCTCCAAACCACACCACGTGTGGGCGGAGGAGACCATGACACTTACTGCAGCTGAGAGAGAGTATAAATACCGTTAATCGCTCCCAAAATATGGAGGAAGTACGGTCTCAACTATTAGTGTAATATCGAATATAATACCAATGATTAAATGTTGTAACCATGCACTCTTAGACTAATAGTCAGTATTAACGGTTACCCACCTTGGCAGGTCAGACACTGGGATATCTGCAGACATTGCGTTTGGATCAGGTGCTCTGCAAGGGAATGTACCATTGTGCATATAATTACTATTACTATCCACAAGTAGACAATGACGGTTAATGATGTGCCTGCTAGGCTGTACTCACCCCTTGTCCTTGAGTGCAGGGCAGATGGGGGACTCGTTATTATCAGTAATATCTCCACACTTGGTACAGCGTGTCCTGAACAAACACCCTGTGGAAATAGTATGTGATATAATCAAGGTCTGGTATTTGAAACGATTTTACCGTGTAGTTCAACGACGCTCTCAGAGCCGGCCTTATGATGGAGCCTATCTATGTTCTGTGTTATTACGGTAACACTTCGTCCCTGGGGTTTTAGTCTGGCCTCCAGTTCTGCAATGGCTTTGTGGGCGGGGTTAGGAGACTGTATAGGGTGGAGGGGGTGGGCTCATTATCTTAATAATTTATAGCCACTTTGTTTATGGATTAGCTAACACACAAAACACACAATGAAAATAGATCGTTACACACACACACACACACACACACTCTCCACACACACACACCACACACACTCTCCACACACACACACACACACCTTGGAATGCATGACCTCTCGTCGATAGCTATAGAACTCCCAGACAAGCGAAGGATCAGCTTTGAATGACTCTGGAGTGGCCAACTGTTGAGCTTGGTAGGTACGCCAATAGCCACCAGCTCCCCTGTGTGTGAACAAGAGTACACCAACCCATATTGCTACAGAGTAGTCTCGCAAGCCAGACGTTTCATCCACGAGACTTAGCTACAGTACAGATAGCTACCTGAATGTGGGCACTCCACTCTCTGCACTCATACCAGCTCCAGACAGCACGACAATGTTCTTAGCGGCTCCAAACACCTCTCTAAAGGCCTTCATGTCACTACTAGGTCCCTCTCCACTTGGCAACTGGGTGAATTGGCTCAGAAAATCAGCCATCTTTTAATAGTATAGTAGCATGAACAGAGCTAGCTCTGCAACTCTGTAGCATGAATGTACACAAAGAAGGAGGGCGTGGCAAGGATAATCTCTGATTCGCTGGGGATTCCCCTACTTGTTACACACATGTGACCACAAGATGACATAAGTTACAAGGAATGTACACAGAGTGTTAATACGTCATGCTTTGTGCGTTCCTATAATTAGACATTGATGTCATGTGACCGTAATTAGTAGGCACAAAATCAATGAAAACAAGAAAAATAAAAAGACATTCTAAAGTCAAAGGAGCTAAGTTGTAGAGGTTCACACAATGGCTATGGCAGCGTTGGCTAAAGTGTTTGGTAGTGGTAAGAAGGGAGAGGCTCCCTCCCCTCAAGTGGCCATACAGAAACTGAGGGAGACAGAGGAAATGTTGACCAAGAAAACAGATTTTCTAGAGAAGAAGATACAAACAGAGCAAGCTCTTGCCAAAAAGCACGGCATGAAAAATAAGAGAGGTATAATTACCGTTGTTGTTGACTGTATTATAACCAAACCCAATGGACACACAGTAGCTGTATTAATATAACAGTTCACACCTCAGTTATAGCTATAAACCAGTGTTACTATCCATGGCACACCGTATGCCGTATCATTATGTATCGATTATCTAATGATGCCCTTTTCATCTGAAGCTGCTCTGATGGCTTTGAAAAGAAAGAAGAGACTTGAGAAGCAACTGGGGCAGATTGACGGTACCCTCTCCACAATTGAGTTCCAACGGGAAGCCCTTGAGAACGCACAGACGAACACGGAGGTGCTTAAGAATATGAGCTTTGCTGCCAAGGCTATGAAGGCGGCACATCAACACTTGTAAGCCAACCCAGTGTTAAGACCACCACTAGGTTGCCCTTTTAATACATCATCTCAGCTAAATCATACCGGTAACCATTGTACATTACTAGTACTTATGTATGGGCTTTAATTGAACACTTGAGTATTAGAACTATTATTCCTGTGATAATGAATGGTGATCATATTTGGAAGTGTCACAGTTCCATTTCCATTGACTGTGTAAGGCTGGTAGTGTAAGCATGACAGGAGAAGCTTGTTGAATAGTTTCATAAACAGAATTGATGCCCCGCCCACACCATGTTACTGTTACGTCTGTATACTAACTACCTGTGCTCCACCTCCCGCTCCCTCCCTCCAGGGATGTTGATGATATTCACGACATGATGGACGATATCACAGAACAAAACGAGATTGCTGACGAGATATCTAATGTACTCGCGCAACCAATTGGATTTGCTGGTGAAATTGACGATGTGAGTCAGTTTATTAGTCTCGAATATAAAATCCGTTAGTTTTAGTACACCTGCAATGATAGTAGACCAGCACACTGCTTATTTACACCTGGTGCTAGTATATACAGTGTATATTTCTGCTACATAATATGCCATACCCTCACACACATGCTCTCTCACACGCATGCCTCCCCCTCGCACACACACCCCCCCCCCAGGACGACCTGTTAGCTGAGCTAGAGGAAATGGAACAAGAAGAACTGGAGGAAGGCCTCCTGGAGGTAGGGGAACCGACTCATGTCATCTCAGATGATCCTCTTGATCTACCTGAAGTCCGTAAGTAACTTCTCCGTCTTTATTCATTCTTAACACATTATAGGTATGTAGCCTGGCCACTTAAGAAATTGTTATTACCCTGACTTACGGTATATAAAGCTTCATAATTATAGGTACATTTATAATCTCTAAAAAGGAAGTATAATTATACAGAGGCTAATGTAATAGATGTATATACACACAATTAGTAACTGTTCAATTTTTATACACCCTCCATAACATTTTGGCTGTGTACTCTTGTGCATGTATAGATTATGTCATTATCCCCCCCCCCCTCTCTCTATACAGCTACTGCTGCTCCACGGACTAAGAAAGTGGTCCAGGAGGAAGACGATGATCTTAGAGAACTGGCAGCATGGGCCTCATAGGACACTGAACACAAGCACATGCTCGTATAGAAATTGTTTTTAATGTCAAACTGTGATTGCATGCATTATTGTATTCAAGTGTCGATCAGTTGTTTTATAACTCTGTCAAATAATTATTGAGTGTGTATAAATAAATAATTATTAGATTATTATAATTATATTCAATCTCTTTGAAAAATAAATTAATTTCGATCATTAATCACAAATCTAAGCATGCAAGCTAGTAAGGCGTACAAACACAAATTATCGGCAACACAACAAAATAGAATTATTTAATTGTTATATAACTAGTTCTCTGCCATCTTTGAGTGCTGTATCCTCCGCCGTTGCCCTTAGCAGCCAGCACTCGGAGTGTGTTGAGATTGTACACTCCTGGTTTACCAAAGTTAGCGTAAATAGTTATGGATGACGATGCTGAGTCAGCACTTAGTGAGACGTGACGACGACAAGTGCCCCCACTCCAGTAGAACTGTGGCTCTACGGATCTGTGAGTGGAGTGGGTGTGTGTGTGTGAGGGGAGTGGGTGTTAAAGTGTGAGGGGGAGTGGGTGTTAGTGTGTGAGAGGAGTGTGTGTGTGTACACATGCAACAATTTACGGGCTCTCAAAGATAGCTACTGAAATTTGGAGAAAGGCTACAATTTGCTTTTGTTAAAATTGCTAGAACTTGTATCTAAGCACACCATTGAGCTACTGACAGTTTTGAAAAATTGGGAAACTGTAGTGTGTGTGTACTCTACCTATTGTGTGTGTCTTCGATCTGCTCCTTTGGTTGCATCATCTCCAGCATGGCGGTGACATTGCTACTACAGCAGTTCTGTAGGACCACCCTCACAGGGACCACACACAGTCCTGAGGGAGGGTAGTCACTGACCAGCGGGTGCTCCAGATAGAACTTGACTATGTCATACGGAGAGGTAGGCTCAGTCTGGGCATAGTTATAACAGTATGTGAAGAGTAGTTACAGAAAAAACATGCTGTGGGCTACATTTGAGAGGCCATAACTCCACTTCAGTTCACTTGATCTACATACTTTTATGTTTTTCTGAAAGCTTAGAGTGAGCTCTTTCAGATGATATGTTCAGCTCACGATTTTTGAACGGACTCAAATTTAGTATTTTTCCCCACGCTTTTTTGTCGAAATGGCCCCAAAAATGACCTTTGATTTTAATACACTATTTGAAAGAGCTTAACTTAAGCTTTCAGAAAATCATAAAATTATTGACATTAGACCATCCTAAGGCAAGTTATGGCCTATCAAAGATGCTAAAAATGAGATCCCAGGGTACGTCATGTTATGATTATGTTAATTACTATAGCCATAATTATAATAACTGACCTGCGCCAGTGTGGACATAGACTGAGGTAGTTTAACAGAGATGGTTTGATGGCCGTACGTGAACATAGTGTCAGCCTCACCAGTAACCAGTGCCTGTGGTGTGTGTGTGTGTGTGTGTGTGTGTGTGTGTGTGTGTGTGTGTGTGTGTGTGTGTGTGTGCCTGTGGTGTGTGTGTGTGTGTGTGTGTGTGTGTGTGTGTGTGTGTGTGTGTGTGTGTGTGTGTGTGTGTGTGTGTGTGTGTGTGTGTGTGTGTGTGTGTGTGTGGGTGTTAGGGGGGAAGGCTATTAACAGTAGTGAAGGTACAGTAGGAACAGAATTTGAAATACATGTATATACTTTGCTAGACATCAAAATGGCCTCTACACACAATACACTAAGAGACAGCCCCCTCACCTGCCAGAAGACCACTAGAGATAGCTGATCTCTCTTTGGTTTCTGAATAGACTCTTCAGTTCTCAATAGATTACCAGTCGGGAACACACTGCTGGGAATCTGGAGGAGAGATAATAACAACGATAACAATGTTAACAGAGGCCAGCACATTATAAAACACAGGAGAATGTGCCCACACTGGTTGTCGGTGGTGGTTAAGTACACCTCTAGACAACAATAACCACCTTTGGCCTAGTTAAGTTAACCACACAAAAGAGGTAAATTTGTATGCGTATAACGGATTGAGATTGAGGATTTAAAAAAGACACTACTTCGAGAATTCTGGGCAAAGCACTGAAAATATTTAACATAGTAATTTCTTAACTAACCACTGTTGGTCCGAGGGGCACATCAGAGTAGCAAAGGCTAGTAGTGTGTGCGGGGAGTCGTGTCCCCCTCAACTGCACCACCCCACTCTCACTGGGCTGGAGACACAGCAGACCTGCATGGAGATAACAACCAGAATACATTAACTAAGGCAATAGAAGTTGTCATACCAACACACAGCACATGTATGCAGTAGAATGAGCAATAGCAGTAGAATGGAGTAGAATGGCATAGAAATACTGTCATTCTACTCCATTCTACAGTGCTTTTCTACTGCCCATCAATGATCATGACGTCACGCACCTTGACCCCTGTCAGTCTTAGTGATGCTCCATGAGGGACTGACACAGGAGACCTGAGTGATCCTCACTTCCCCCGCCACTCCTGGGGAGAGCTTATTCTCAGCCTCCACCGTCAGTAGCACTCGATTCAAGTCAAAACTATTGTAATTGTAAAGCGTAGCTTCTCTATAATTATTATCGTAATACCATAAATCAGATGCGAACTTTACGAGTAGTACTAATAGGTTCACAAAAAACCCTGAAACTAATTTGTATGACATTATGATTCTTGCCAGATTGCAAAAGTTAAGATAGATAAGTGTTAAAATTTTAAAACATTGCAGTAACACGTACAGTGCGGTACACAGGAGATAGAGTTTAGGTTTCCTTTGTATGTGGACTTACTGTTCCTTGTCTGATGAGGTGATGGGTAGTTGAGCGTGTACAGCAGTTGCCTTCAGGTTCAGTGACTCGTTGATCTTGAGGGAGCAGCTGTGACGCAGGACCCTGTGACTGTGTGTGTGGAGGGGGCGGGTGTGAGTGTGTGTGCGTGTGGAGGGGACGGGTGTGTGTGAAGGGGGCGGTTTCACATGTACTGTATGTGCCCAACTCAACTAAAATAAGATTAAAAACAAACGCACATAACTATATAGTTCATGGATTCTACATTAATTTTATAGGCATCTACAACGGTATTGTTAAAGCTCCGACCAATCCCAGCAATTTTCACATTGAACCTACAAGTGCAACTGTAATATTGTAAAGTACCTTAATTTAGAGTTAGCTGATACCAAGGCAGGCTCATAGTAGATCAGCAGGTCCAGCGGTATCTCCCCCCATCCCTGTCTCGTTGAAGTTAAAGAGGATGTCCCTTGCATGATTAGCTTGGCACACACACCCACACCAGGCTCTAGCCGCCCACTCGGTAAGGACAACTCTACACAGTGTGGGGGCGTGATGGTGTGAGGGAGTGGATGCGTGGGTGGAGGGGACGTGTTAACGGGAGAGAGGAGAGTCGACGGGTACACACCACTCGATGAGGTATCACATTCCTACAAGGGTGGTGTGCTCATAACATAGGTCATGGTACAAAGGTCATAGTATACAGCATAATCCTACAGGAGGGTGGTGTGCTTATAAAAGGTCAGGGTACACATGGCTACTGTAACAACACAGGGCTGGCAGAAAGTGTGAGCATGCTATGTATATATATTAGGTTGAGATAACTAAATATTACCGCTGGCTAAAAACGCTTATTTTAGACCTGTATGAGGAGGCAGTAAAGATTAACAAGAAGACTGCCCTGTATGTACAATATTAAAGGCCACATAATAACGTTCTGTAATCCTGTAACAGATTTCAGACTCACTTTATCAAAGAGCAGTTTTCCCCCGAGGCTGGTAGCTATTCGTAGACTGTTGAGGGGCACTTGTCCGCAGTTGTACACCTCCATGGCAACACGACACACCTCCCCACGATTCAGGGCACTCGGCAGAGAATTGAGACACGCCTACACAAGAGAGGGGGGGGTAACATGATGTTAGTATTGTACCCATTCTACATGTGTCACAACAATCATACACATGAAGTGTTGTTACAAGCAGGCCACTACAGTACAGTGTGCCAAATAAAGCAATTATTAAAAAAGCCAAGCATTGACCCTACGTGTACTGTACTACCGTATTACTAGAATATTTTGCTGGTGAAAAACTTTTGCGAATGAGCCAAATCAGCCGAAATTTTGACCCTTTGTGTTCTGGCAAGAATCGTGTGTATTTACTAGTATTATTTACTGATTCACTCCGTATCCTAGGTAATTTCCAGTGAATATGAGCCATATTTTACTTCCCCCGGGGAAGTATGGAATATGGCTCATATTTTTACTTCCTACAAGCACTATTCAACTTTTGAATCATCTTGACAATTTGTACACAGTAAAATAGCAATACAGCACGCAAAAAGTTTTTGTAGACTATGTTTTGTGCTATTGTCATATTGACCTGAGCTAGCTAGCAGTCTAAGCTACTTATTGCATGTTCATGAGGCTTGAAACACTGCAGTTCAATCCTTGCTCTGTGTTTCTAGTCAAGGCTGTGGCTCAGAGGTAGAGGAGTACAGTGCAGTGTTGGTATAGGTAGACTTGTGCAATGCAAATTGAACTGCTGATATTGGTGGGCGGGTCTGGTCAAAGTTTATGGCTTCCAGTAGAACTTAGCTGCTTGGAGAAGTAGCTAGCTCTAATACTTGACAGCTGTGACTGTTCTAACTGCATATTCTGAGGCACAAAAGTGGCTGTGAGAGCAAGCTTGACTGTCTCCATTGATGTTCAAATGACTGTTTTGCTGTTTTTGCAGTAAATAAATCAGTTGTTGACTGGTTGCCTAGTAATTATGGTTTATAAACAACCTCAGCCTCGGGCTACACCCTCGGCATTGGTTGTTTATAAGCCATAATTACTAGTCAACCAGTCAATAACTATAACATAATTTAGGTTTTGCGGATTTTATTGTTGCGAATTGATCAACCATCGCAAAGTTCGCGAATGTTTGATGCTCGCAAAACATTCTAGTAATATGGTAGTTAGGGAATGGCTGTAGCTATATTCATGCTATTAGTTGAGAATTGACTTACTACAATCTTAGGCATGGGTGCTGCCACGGTCCAGCTGAGTCGATGGTCTGCCCCATACACCACTCCTGCTCTCTCCTCTTTTGTCTGGTTCAACCTTTGACCCTGGATACAGACGTCCACCTTGCCTTGAAGACCAGTTGCCATTACTTCTGACACACCTACAGAGAATAGGGAGGATGGTTGGGGTAGTACAGATATTGAGCTTAGCACTGACACCCACCTCCACCACACTCATTGCCCACACTATCCACCCTCACACAACACCCACACCACCCACTACCCACACTCTTCACACCACCATCCTCACCGCCCACACTCACACCACCCACTACCCACACTCTCCGCACTACCCACCACACCCACACACCACACATCCACACTCACACACCCACACTCACACATCACACACCACATCCACACCACCCACCAGAGCTATGCCTCTTCTGATAGAGAACGTCCTGAGTACTGACGGCCATACTGGGCAGGTTGGGTCGAGTGTGTGAGCTCAGGACGGGGGAGTCAGTGCTCTCACTCTGGGTGGTGTCAATACACAGATTGTACAGGAACCCAGTCACAGCCAGATGGCCTTCCTTGTGGGGGGTAATACGAAGGGTCACCTGTGGTGATGGGGGCGGGGGTGTACATTATATAATATCAACATTGCTCTCAGCTATATGCAGTGTCAAGAGAGATACTACTCCTGGCAGTGTAAATATAACTAAACAATTATTACCAGTGCTTCCATGAAGTAATTAAGACAATTGTAAGGCTCTAAAATCATCATTATATGGCGTATATACAAATAAGCACAATCTCTAGTATACTAGTGTGTATTGCAGAGGTTGCTAGGAGGGAGCTAAGTGATGATGAGTACACACGCACAAACACAACTATATACCATTCTTTCTTCCTCTGGTTTCAGTAGTACAGTGTCCAGCACATCACAGCTTGCCTCGGGGGGAGGCCGCTCCTCGTTGGAGGCAGGCAAAGAGGAGACTGAAGTGCCGGGGGTAGAGTAGCTCCAAATCAGAGCAACGTTGGTCATCAGGAGAGGAATTTTGAGAGGATTCCTCAGCACGAGACCGACGGAAACAGGCTCTGTAGAAAGAAATACATTCTGGTATAATGACATTCACATGTTTCGTACAGACATTCCACAGTATGGCTCACTACACACAGCCTAGACTCAATTCCAGGGAAAGCTCCAACTTGCACTAGGGTACATTCCCTGGGAAATACCCCCAAAGGACTACACAGTATACACACGTACAGTATAGTACCCCTTTTGTTGACAGTCAATGGACTATTAGAAAAGCTACCAGTAAGCTGCAGGTTCCACTACCAGACTCTCAAGAAGATGAGTGGTTTGACACCAACCCTGTCTAAAGCCACTGCCAAGGCGTTTCTGAGCAATGACACTGCATATTCAGGTGATCCCTCAGGAAATATTAAAACTTTGAATCGCGGGGACAATATCTACAAGCTAGTTGAGAGTATTCTTGATGAACGTATAATCAGTGCAGCACATTCACACCGCTTGGAAGCAATTGAGATTGTCAATGCTTCAAAAGATCGATCACAAAAGTTCAAAAAAAGGTTAGAAATGAAACTTGATACTGATATTCGATTTCTCTTTCATGGAACGAAAAAATCTAACCATTCCTCCATCTTTGATATTGGTTTTTCTCTGACTGAAGAGCACTTTGGTGATACAGATGAAGGCTACATTGGTAAAGGTGTCTACCTTACGCCGAGCCCTGAATATTGTGCCTCCTATATCAAGGAAACAGAAGGCATAACAAAGTACCGGTACTCTGAGCCTGTTAAAATTGGCACGAGATTTGGCGTTCTTGGATGCATTGCTATTGTTGGTACTACAAGACAGAAGGAGAAGAAAGAAGTTGGAGCTCTTATACCAGACTGGCTTGACTCGCACTGGGCGTGGGTGACGAGTGGTGGGAGTGTCACTGGTGATAAAAGCAAGAGATTCGCAGAAGAGTACGCAATTCGAGAGACGGAGGGAATCTACCCACGATTCAGGATTTCCTTAAAGCGAATCACAAGAGAGGTCATCTGGATTGATTTAAACATTACCAGCAAAGAAAACAGCGGATACGTACAACGCCTTAAATAAGTAGAGGGCATCTTTGTCTATGCTACAGCCAATGTTGACGATGCCCTGCAAGCTCTCAAGAGGAAGAAGCCTGGTACAGAGTATCGAGCCATCACAGCAGGTCGAGGAGGGGAGGAGTTTGTCAAGAAAGTGAGGGGTGAAGGCATCCATTGCAAGATCCTTGTTTTCTGTGGCACAGTGAAATATCACAAGCCATGGGCTGACAAGTTAAAGGATGTCACTGTTACTGCCACACCAGCAGCCATGATCTCATTTGCAAAATGGGAAAACTAAGACAAGCTGAACTATTGTATGCAAGCACTGTTTTGTAACCTCAACATTTTTTTACTGAGTACTTCAAGTATACGTTATTATACATACAGTAGAACCTCGATTATCCGGAACCTCGATTATCCGGCTTGGAAGTTTTCTTTTTAATAATTCAGGAAATGGGCGTGTTCCTGAAATGCGCATGCGCATTGCAGCTGTTACTATGGAGACAGGTCTGATTATCTTCTGCGCATGGGCAGAAAACCATGTGGCACTGCTGTTTATCAATAAAGTGGGTGGATCAAGGCGTGGTTTATCTATTCGATTATCCGGTTATCCGGCCTGCTTCTGGAACCAAAGTGTCCGGATAATCAAGGTTCTACTGTACAGTACATAGTCATATGACATTGTATGAACATCAATGAACGTACGTATACTATCACGTCGTGCATGCTCAAGGCGTCTATCGATCATAGGATGGTCCAAATCCATGATTTCTGATACCTTGAAGCGAGCTCTTTCAAATGGCATATTAAATTTAAAAGTTATTTTTCGGGCCTGTTTTTAATAAAAAGCGTTGGTTATATAAAATTCCAAATTTGGGTCCGTTCAAAAATTGTGAGCTGAACATTTCATCGAAAATCATATTTTATGAAATAACGATAAGTGTTTGTGGAGTCATGGCCTCTTAAAGCCTAACAAGTATACACATTACACAGCTAGCTAGTACATGTGTACGTACATACATGTACATGTAATTATGCAGTCATGAACATGCATGTACATGAACATGTAGTAAGTACACTCACCATTGACGACCATGACTGGAGAGGAGGAGTTATCACTGGCCTCGTCCATTATCAACACAGAGGGTTTAAAGTTCTCATGCAAAACTCCACCCACTCCGGCAGCAGCTCGTTCCTCCATTTTCACCCAATCGTCCTTTGTTGCCTTCATTTTAGAGTGATCGTAATCATTTATTCCTATTATTAAATTAGCTAACGAGTTTCCACTTTGTTGTTTTTTAGAGTTTAAATATTGTCCTAGTGAAGTACTTGAATTTGATTGGTCGCCTCCGGCCAATGAGTGAGGTCTATTAAGGGAAGTGGGCGGGGCACCTGTGAGGAGTGTGACTCTTGTGAGCCGGTTGTTCACAAACGGCAATGGGAGAGTGGGAAGGGGTGTGGCCTGTGAGACTTGTGACAGTGTGGAGGTGGGCGGACGAACTGGCAGTGTGGGCGGTGAGGGCTCCAGTGACTGTAATTGCTACAAGGGGGCGGGGCAAAAATCAAATATGTACAATAATAATGTAAAATTAATGTAGCTTTGTAAACAGGCTAATTTTAGAGAAGGCTCGAAAAAAATCATTGATCTACCTGTACATGTACATCATTATAAACACACCATATCAAAGAGCTACTTCATACATCCTTTAGTTTTGAAATTGAATGAGCTAAACTCAAGTTACGGGAACTCAAAGTTATGTACAATGTATTATACCCCCCACAAAGACATACCCACCCACCCCCCCCCACCTTGTAGACGAAGATGTACTCCTTGAGGTTGAGCATCTGCTGAGCTGTTGACTGACGACTGTCGTGAGAGAGGAGTGCCTCAAACGCACGTCTTGCCTCGGAGAGTCGATGAAGCGTGAACGAGTGACGAGCCAACGAAAAGTGGATGTAGTCCTGGAAGCAAGAAAGAGAGAGGAGATGAAAAATTATAATTATACGCACAAATTAAGATGCACAATTGTTATACATACACAGTACCTCTGCTAGTGTCCAGCCCTTGTCAATGTAGACCTTGAGTGCTTGTCCGTACACACGCGTGCTGTGCAGCCTCTGCAGGAGGGGGAGGGGCTTGAGATAGATAAAGGCTCACAAACCCACACAAGTACAGATATGTACTATGAACTCTTGGTATTATAAATTTATGACAACAGACTGTACACAAATTGGAACAGAATTGGTGTGCTGACACGATGGCTCAGAGAGGTAGCACATCAGGAAACAGAATACAGTATACAGTAGGAGTAGACACAATGACCATGGGTTTTATTGTGCTATCCCATTCCCTTCTTTCATTTGTTAGCAAGGAAGTTTTGGAAGCTAATGCACACTAAAAGTACATGTAGTTCATCATTAACGCAATCATAATTATACAAATACGTATTTGGTGACAACCACAGAGCAACCCTCCCTCCCCCCTGTACCTGAGTGGATCTGGCGTATCGATGGCCGGCCAGGATGAGGTGGAGTGCAAACTTCCTCTCCATCGAGGGGACGGTACGTTGGAATGAGTGGGCGGCTTGCTCCAGACAGAGGGCACTACGAAGGTCGTCGTCCTGGCAACAAAAGCACACATTCATCAAACAATGTAATGTACGTAGTACAAATAATATCAGTAGCTTGTATAAGGCACACATTATAAAGATCCAGTCAGTAATGATTTTCACACTGTCTCAAAGATAATTTTAATGAGCCTCTCCCCACTAGAGCAGACATTGTGTGTTGTACCTCTGATGTCATCCTGATGAACAGCTGAGTCAGCTCTCTAGTGAGACCCCTCTCTTGGAGAATCTTACACAAGAGTAGTGAGCAGCGCAGGGCATGGTACGGGGCTCTGGGGGAGGGAGGGGCAATAGGTAATACAGGTTAACCCTAACTAACACATCATCTGAATGGTTTCTCTCTAATTAGCTTTCAGAAAATCAGAAAATCAATGTTATTGGACAAACGGAAGTAAAGTTATGGCCGTTCAAAGATGCTCTATTTTAACACTATTATTAGCTGATTTTTTCGCTCGCTAGTAGTACGATAGTATGCATCAACACAATGTAATATACAGCTTAGCTGGTTAATGTACACTGCACAAACGTACTTGCATGAGAGGTTATATACGGACACTGCCTCCTCGAGATACGAGACCACCTCCCTCTTACTGGAGGAGCACATGTACGCAGCCACTGCACACATCTCCTACAAGGGGGCGGGGGGGCAGTCAGGTCAAAAAGATAAGTATACATGTAGTTCGTACAAGAGTAGATACTAACTAAGAATAATTCAAGTACTTGTCTGTATTATCAACTGTTTTGTGTGTACATACAATACAACTAATAGACCAATGAAGAAGCTGCAACGATGGCCGCCACCACTGAAGAAGCTGCAACGATGGCCGCCACCACTGAAGAAGCTACAACGATGGCCGCCACCACTGAAAAAGCTACAACGATGGCCGCCACCACTGAAGAAGCTACAACGATGGCCGCCACCACTGAAGAAGCTACAACGATGGCCGCCACCACTGAAGAAGCTGCCGCTAAAGAAGCCCCTACTATTATAATAGTGATGGTACTCACCACGGCCGCAGCGTAGTAGCTCCATGCACTCGAGCTCTGGAAGTCCTTCTTGACGTGATGGTAGCTCTGAAATGACAGGTCATAGTTTTGAGTGAGAAAAGCCAAATCTGCCAACTGTCTCAACTGGACCTCCATAGAGTTGGTCGCATAACTAAGTGTGTGTGTGTGTGTGTGTGTGTGTGTGTGTGTGTGTGTGTGTGTGTGTGTGGGAGGGGGATTGTTAGTACATGTAATTATACAACATACAAATACTGTAATGCGTGTACATTGTACATCACTTCTGAGAACACATGTTGACTAAGCACATTATTGAAAATGAACAAGAACAAAACAACCAGGATATGTAAGGATATGATAGTAGTATTCCCACTGCCTACCCATCCACCCACTCCACCCACTCACCCGACCCCTTCCCCTGCCGAGTTGCTTGGTCCCTGAATCATCTTGGCTATTTTACTGGAGAATGAGGAGAAACTGCGACGAACAGAACGCCGACTCAGCAACTGTATGTGTGTGCAATGAAACGGAATTGGATATCTCGGAAAAGTCAGAGTGTCTGTAATACGTGCACCAATGACTGCACTAATTACAGGGGCCCCCTCCCTCACGCAATCATGACTGCACTAATTACAGGGGCCCCTTCCCTCAGCAATCATGACTGCACTAATTACAGGGGCCCCTTCCCTCAGCAATCATGACTGCACTAATTACAGGGGCCCCTTCCCTCAGCAATCGTGACTGCACTAATTACAGGGGCCCCTTCCCTCAGCAATCATAACTGCACTAATTACAGGGGCCCCTTCCCTCAGCAATCATGATTGCACTAATTACAGGGGCTCCCTCCCTCACCCATTCGTTGAGATTCTTGAGCACCTCTGAGAGGTGAGGTAGCAACCTCTTCCCCACCAGCTCCTGGACAAATCCTGCCAGCCTTTCGTGATCTTCTATCTTTAGGCATTGCCCATATCTCACACTCCCTGTTTCCCTGCCCCCCTCAATTGAACCGTTTGTCACATACTTTTCACAAGATTCTCCACCAGTGAAGTCAGCATTGCTGAGTGCATGATGGATCGTCCCTGAATTCTGGGTCAAAGGGTCGTTTCCCACGGCAACAGCCTGCGAGTTGTTGAGGTCAGTGTCAGAGGTCGATATTGTGAAAAGTGTCGGCTCTTTGCGAGCACTGTTTGGATCAGGTACGGCATTATTAGTGGGGGATTTCCCCTTGTTATTGGGAACAATGGGCGAGGACTCTTTCGACGACTTGTTAGATTTCCGGAGCTTTAATTTGAATCTACCGTCCACCTCATCCTGAGAACACAATACAGACCATTACAAGTACATGTACATATTGTGCTGTGCAAACAATAATAATGTGGAATACCGTATAGCGGGTATACATGACTGCAGTTCGAGGGTATCAATGTTTGCGGTTTTCGCTGATTAAGCATGTGTATCGCAAACATTTTTATACCCACAAAATTAATATCATATGCATGCATATACTGCGAAAATTAAATCCGCGAAAACCTTTTTAACGGTCATTCCGCGAAAGTTTACACCATCGAAATATACCCGCTATATACGGTAGTACATGTACATGTACATACGTGTAGACACAAAACTCGATTCCAGTTGGTACATCAAAAAATGCATCTTTTTGTAGAATTTCATTGATACTCAAACATTTCTAAATTAATGGCAGCTACTGGGGCAATCACATGGAGGTATAGTAAGACTATATAAGCACATGCACAACTGGGCTAATAATACACACAGCTCTTACATCATTAGTCTCGCTGCTGCTCCTCAGTAGATCTGACCACAGGTCTGGCACATTCTTCCCGGGAGAACCAGAAGCTCGTGAGTTGATGTGTAGGAAGAAACAGCTGGCTCCACCGTACGTGCCCTCCACCTTGGCATAGTTATCCCTAGCTCTGCAGAGGAAAGACAAGCAAAGGAGCTGATATAATACATGCACAGGTGGTCAGGAGTACATGACCATGCATTTTGAAGCCCTTTGTAATGTCTATCTAATGGTATGTTTAAATCAGTACCACAATAGGTTCAACGTCACTATCCTGAGCTGTACGAATATTTAAAATGCAATGGGTAGTTCATCCGAAAATGTGTACCAACGAAAATTACCCGCTATACGGTACACATAATATGTACATGTATGTACATTGGTGTAGTGTACTGGAGCCTACAGTGCATAACGTAGTGCAAACTGAAAGAATGGACCGCTGGGGAATTTGTACACTTGCATACAACAGAATAAACTATACTTTCATTATGTACAAAACAATGTGGCGTACACATACGCACAGTACATTCCCTCAACACCACCCCCCACCCACACACACATCATACAAGTGATCACAAAAGTGATAGAGGTTTCATTTTGAAAGTACTAGATCAGCAGATCTGATGGTCCAAATTCAAAGAATTTCATGATTTTCTGAAAGCTTAGAAGGAGCCCGTTCAGATGGTATGCTCGAATTTCAAATTTGGATGGGCTATAATTTCTGTCAAAAACAGGCCAAAATGTCTATTTTGATTTTAACAAATCATCTGAAAGGCCTCTCTCTAAGCTTTCAGAAAATCATAAAATAACGTTATTAGACCAACGAAAGTATTATAATGTCCCACACACATACCTTTCGTCTCCACCCTCTGAGAGGTCGTGCAGCAGGACGTACTGATAGAGGAGGTGAGGTGTGAGCCACTTCGGGTACTTGCTTTGCTGCTCTGACTGTTTCTGGGCAGTCAGCAGTTGTGAGAAAGCCTCCAGAGGATTTGCCACTGTGCTGGACACTACCATCACAACTGGAGGTGTGTGTATGTGTAGGGGGGGGGGGGAGGGGGTCAATTAGATATACAGGTACATAATGGTTACAACAATTTGTTGATCTATTATGCCTCCTCAGTCAGTATATTTGGCATATGCACACAAACCAAAAAGAGCTACATTAAGGGGAGTAGAGAACCAGTACTACTGCATAATTATGTGTGTGTGTGTGGAAGGGGGCAGTAGGTTGAACATACTATTGTAATAATTTTATGATCTTATTATGCCTGCTCCAGGTAATACCTAGCCTACGCACAAAATCAAAGCAAAAGAGGTACCATACTATTAACAGTGCTGGGCTACATTATACACGTACATGTAGTCTACATAGTAACAGTACACATCACACTGCTGTTATGATCTGCATGAGCATGACAGGCACGACTTATAGCCTCCTCCTAATACCACACTCACCACACACATAGTGCTTGATACACTCATGGTCTGATTGCTTCAGGTGATCCAGAAAGGTGTCTCTATATTTGTCGAACCACGGGGTTTTCCCCTCCTCACCAGAACACCACTTGACGCAGTTGCCGAGGTCAATACGTAGTTTGGCGTCCGGCACCGGTTCACCGTAGGGGGCCGTCACCTTGACAACCACATTGCGTACCGTATACTGGTGACCCTGAACGTCTTTGAGAGTATCTAGGGAAGAAATAAAACTTTATAAATGTACGTGCACAATAGAACATTAATTATCTCTAGGAATAAACATGGGGTAATGATACAATTCACTGTACATATACAGGAGCACATCAGTACACACACTGTGGAGAAGTTTGAGAGTTTATTACATAAGGAATGATACAATGAACATAAACATGAACATGTAGTAGTACATGTGTGTATGTACGTACATGTAGTAGTACATGTGTGCAGGTATTAAAGTGAGCACGTACAAGGTCCATTGAGGCTGCAAAATGGTCGCAGCAGTTCCACAAACGAAAGAGAATTTTTCTGGCAAATGGTCTCCACTGTCTCCGAGCAACGAATGGCAATCTGCAGTGGATACGTGGACTTCAATAACGTCTCCACACTCTTGGGCGACTGCATTCTGATTGGTCGGCACTTGTCCCTATAGTAACGAAAAGATATCGTCTTAATTATGTATGTTAAGTGGTGGGTGGGATACAGTCCATACGTAAGTCTAGATATGTATACAACGTTCCGATAGCCATCGGTGCTTCGTTCCATGCTCCAAGCCTGGTTCTTACTGGATAGGTCCACACTGTCTCTTGGTTTTCAGTTCAGACGGTCTGCAGAGTGTGTGTGTCTTCAAGCTACGAGGGTGGGTATAAAAAACAAGGTACACTGTAGCTAGCTATCGGAGGCAACCATCTAGAAGTCATGTGAAAGGTCACGTGAGTCAGTCTAAGCAAAAACGCGTCCGATTGTAAGTTTAATAAGTACGTGTGTGTGTGCATAGATAACAAGGAAAGTACGTGCTTATAGAAGAAGAGACCTCTAGTGGATTGGAAGGTTCCGTAGCTCTAGGACAGGTGGGTAGATAAAATTGAAATGTTAATTTTTTGCCATATAAATCCACACAATTGGCATTTTATGTACAAGTACATATAGCTGTAAGCTTGTGGCTAGCACTCGTAATGTTGTATTGATGATCTGTAGGAGAAAAGACAAGATGGCAGAAAAAAAGCAGCAAATTCTGGACTTGGATCCTTCCAGTGAAATGGTTTTCAAAGGTGTGCATTTTTAAGAAAAAGCTACCCTTGGTAATGATTTGCGAAGCTTCGTCTTTAGTCAACAATTGCAAGTATTAGTTCAATTATTACGTACTGTTGAGCAAAATTAATGCTTTGATAATTTTGTTTGTACCTATTAATATACATCTACTATGTAATTTATTGTTCTCTGTTGTTGCAGGTCCATTCACTGATGTGGTGACGGCAACCCTTAAATTGTCTAATCCTACTAATGACACGGTGATATTCAAGGTTAAGACGACGGCCCCCAAGCAGTACTGTGTTCGTCCCAACAGTGGCATGCTTAACCCACACGAGAGTGCAGACATTGCTGGTAAAGTTGTGTGTGGATTATGTCTTATTTTTGATTCACACACAAACAGATTGTTTCTAGCAGCTTGTTTTAGTAAGCTTTGTGATAGTTTGTCTAGTGTATGACGTACAATATGGACATGATGTTATAGTTTATCCGTGCACACTTTTAACACCTCTCCCCCCTCATTTATCCCCCCCACACACACACACACAGTGATGCTGCAACCGTTTGACCCGCACGCAACGGACACACAGAAGCACAAGTTTATGGTTCAGACGATGATAGCTCCCAACGATTTCACAATGGAACAACTAGACAACGTGGTACGTCTCCTGTGCTGTACCTAGAGTAGGGTATTATCATACCAGTGTATTACTATGTGTGTGTGTATGTTCCATCTGCTAACACTTCCTAGAATTCCTGGACACCCTTTCCTGTTGTATATTCCTTTAGTCTCTGAATCACACACTTTTAATACCCTAATTGCCAAATACTGTGTTTAGTAGTAACACAGCATACTTCCTCTATAGAAATAATGTTCCTATATTAATCCTCCCCCCCCCCCCCCTCTACCGCCTTACCTTACAGTGGAAGCTAGCATCAAAGGGTGATCTCATGGACTCAAAGCTCAAATGCACCTTTGTGGATGTCTCTCCAGAAGAACAGCCAAACAGCGAGGAAACTGTGACCACCTCTAAAGTACAGGTGTGTGTGTGTGGGTGTGTGTGTGTCTCTATAAAATTAATTTTATGTCTGTAGCAATAATCTGCTACAAATGTGGTCCCAAGTCGATTTTTGGCAGTAGCAAGAATCTAATTACGTTTTTATGTACCTGTGGTGCGATCAATTATCCTCTTTTTGTTTTTTCCTACCTCCACAGGGTGGCGAGTCAGCAGATGTTGGTGATATCTTTTCAAGCAGCACTGTGGAAACACCCAAACCAGCCTCCTCCGAAGAACGAACTCCTCCCTCCCAGCCCACAGCCGGCTCCACCCCAGGACCACAGAAACAGGACAAGGTGCGTGTGAATTTTTTTTAAAGCTTTATTTTTTTTTGTGAACAAGTTGTGTCTATATAAATACAATACTTGGCACTGCGTTATTGTTAGCACTTTCCACAGAATCAGATTGAGAGGGAAACTATGGAAACAGTGAGTGATTCTATATGACTGTAATGAGACTATTACTTTCTTTTTTCTCTCCATAGAAAGTGAGACAACTTCAGCAGAAGCTAGACAAGCTGACGACAGAAAACACTCAGTTGAAGGTACGGCCTTACATTGGTACATGTGTGTGTGTGTGTGTGTGTATTCTTGGTAATGTGTGTATTCTGTGTGCACTGTATCAACATGTTGTGACTAACAAGTGCTTTTTTCTCTCCCAAATCGACACAGGGAGAGGCCAATAAACTGAAGCAGAGGGTGGCAACGGCTGGATCTGCTGCAGCTGGCAAGATAAAGCCACAGATATCACACAGCTCATCTTCTCTGAATATAGTAGCTATTATGCTAATTCTAGTGGCTATTATTCTGGGATATTTAGTTGGAAAATGGCTGTGATAGACTCACCTTTTTTTTCTTTGTGTGTTTCTAGCTAGACTGGAACAGGATTAAAGAGGCTAAAAAATTATGACTGCCAGTTAATTTGAGTTAATTGTCTTCATGTTCTATGTGTCATAGAGACTGTTTTACATGTGATTTGCTCATCGCACACTGTGTGAACATGTGCTAACATTGTAGCTAAAGCTTGTACAAAGTGCACACCAGTCTGTTAGTTGCAAATAACAGCAGGAGGTACATGATGCTTCATCTCAACCCGCGGCTTAATCTCGACGACTAAGACCCAATGAGTAAAGCTATGAATATTATTAACTTATGGATGCCACACCCCTCTTTATAGGGGAAGACCCTAATGAAAAACCACCAGCCCCACCCCTCTTTCTACCTCGTGGCCTTAGCTAGCCACATGGCACAATTTAACTACAATAAAAATAATTATAGCTAAAGAAAGTCACATTACTGGCCGGCTCTACATTGCAGATGGTCTACAAGTAGCGGTACTCTAACAGCAGATCAAACATGCCACCCAAGAAGAAGATAAAATCTGACTACATAAAAGCAGATTGGAAGGTAGATCATGATGAAATTTGTCACACGTACACACACACACACACACACACCGATGTGCTTTTATAATATGGATAAAAGAACTTTTTTTTAGATCTCTAGGGTATTAATTTTTTATGTGCATCAGTTAATTCTCTTATTATAGAGGAAACGTCAAAATAAGAAGAGGAAGGATGGAGGCAAGAAAGAGAGAGAGGGCGATGATTCCCGGGGCGCTGGTTACAGGGATATTGTCAAAGAAAACGAACTCTTTGTGAAATACTACCAGGTGATTGAGTGGGCGAGTGACACACATTGTACAACTGGCAAAAAAATTTAAGTAGAAAAACATTTTGAGTAGCATACCTTTATAACGGTATTTTGTAAACGCATTTCTGGCTGTAGTACAGATTGTTGAGTGAGTGCTTTTTACACAACTATTCTGATTATGTGCGACCTGGGTGCCTGGCCTTTGTATCGTAATTGGTCTTTCTTCATTGGTGACCATTAAGAGTGGTTCCACTGTGTTAATTAATATAATACCATAACTATAATTATACGGTACATGTAATCTATGGTATATGTTGTTACTCCATTTGCAGGGCCTTGGTTTTATAGACGAATGGGATGAGTTCATTACCACAATGAGAGAGCCACTACCCGCCACCTTCAGGATCACCGGGACAAGACTAATGGCCGAGCATGTGCTCACGTGTCTACAGCGGAGGTATTTCGGAGAGTTGGCAGAGATGGTGGTAGAGGGAGAGAAGGTTCCTCCACCAAAACCACTCGCTTGGTACGTACTGTGTCATGGTGATATCTTGTAGTACTTCATATACATGTAAGTTATGGCCTTTCAAAGATGCTTCACTAGATACTACTGATCCTTTTAACTACATGTAGTCGCGGTATCATGCAAGCCTGCAAGAATTGCCACTTTATTGGCCTTCAGTGGATGCTAAGTTATGTCTGTTCGAAGATGCTACACTAGCTTAACACTCAGTGTGTAGCCAGGTTAACTGGGATTGGGCTACTGTTGTCTGTATTTGGGAGTATTTGGAGCAATTTTGCACTGATTTTTCAAGCTGTAATAAGTTGTTACAATACATGCAGCAACTGTGTTCTATGTTAAAAAAATATGCTGCCCAAATTTATATTTCTCTCAGGTACCCCAACAACTTTGCATGGCATGTGCCGCTCACTCGCAAGTTCATTCGAAAATCACCTCTCATGTCCAAATTCCATTCCTTCCTCGTCAAAGAAAACGAGCAGGTGAGACTGGTTCCGATACCGCTAAGGTATTGTCACTATGTAACCTGTTTCCAGGGCAACATCAGTCGTCAAGAGGCAGTGAGCATGATCCCACCTCTGTTGCTTGATGTCAGACCACACCACAAGGTGCGTAAGAAATTAAATCACTAACTTTGAGTCGTCGTAACTTGAGTTTCGATAGTGTACCAGCGCAATTATAAATGCATTTTGTTTAAATCAGTTATTACCCAGAGATAGAAAAAGTTCTATTCTCTGAGAAAAGCCATGGCCCAACCAAATCGTAGGAATTTGGCCTGTTTAAACTATATGTATAATATTATATCGTTCCTGATATTGTATCGTGCTGTACAGGTGTTGGACATGTGTGCTGCCCCAGGCTCTAAGACAGCACAGCTGATAGAGGCTCTTCATGCTGAGGACAGTCAAGAGTCAACCATACCAGGTGTGTGTGTGTGGGGGGGGGATGATAGTCTGTTATACATGTACACATCCAACCAAACTTGCTGTGTATGCATTTAGACCAACTTTTTCACGCATCACATGTACATCTTTTTTTCTTGATTCAATATCTTCTTACACGTTTATGACTGTGTACCTCCTGTGGCTGTTTTAACAGTACAAGTTTTTGTGTGCCCATCTCAGAACTGGTTATGACTGGAGGTAGATTATTATTGACCCATAATAATTAGCCCAGCCCACAACACGGCAGTGCTATAGAGCCCGGGTCACACAAACTCTACTATTGATACGTACATGTATTTTATATTTGCTCACATTTTGTATTTTCTATACTTGTAGATAATGTGTCTATAGTTTGTGATACGCTAGTTGTTGATGGGGTTATCATGGTCACCATGCCCCGCCCCCTTGCAGCTGGTGTGGTGATAGCCAACGATGCTGACAACAAGCGTTGCTACATGCTCATCCACCAAGCCAAGAGGCTCAACAGTCCGTGTTTCATCGTCACCAATCACGACGCTTCAGTCTTCCCAATGTTCTACTATCACGATGTAAGCACACACGCACGCACGCACGCACACACACACACACACACACACACACACACACACACACACACACACACACACACACACACACACACACACACACACACTGATAGTTGCTGGGTTGTCAGTGCTGATCTTTGATAGGCCATAACTTGTGTGTATAGTAAGTACACACTCCATCAGTTGAGAATGATACAGAAGTTGTCTCCCCTACATGCAGGAAGAGGACGTGAGGCATCCATTGTTCTATGACAGAGTACTGTGTGATGTGCCCTGTAGGTGAGTCTTGGTATGTTCAATCCCAGGCAGCTATAATTTTGTCAAAACTGGCTCAAAATAAGTTTAATTTGTAATCTGAAAGGCCTTTCTCTAAGCTTTCAGAAAATCATAAAATTAACATTATTGGACCAATGGAACTAAAGTTGCATTGCCCATATTTCCGTGGGCCCAGCCGAGGTACACAAAATCATTTAGCTCTTTAGCCAATTGGATAGTTTCTTCATACTGCTTCATAGCATTTTGGTTATCTCCCAAACTCTGGTAAAGATTTCCCAGGCTAGTACACGCTGCCAGCTTGTCTTTAGCAGTGATGCCTAACTCAATAGCTTTCTTGTACGACTTGACAGCAGCCATGACTTTATATGGCTGTTCAAAGATGCTCTATTTAACGCTAGCTATAGGTCCCCTTCATTTTGAATTAAAGTACTAGCTAGAGTAATCGCCTCTGTAACTAGAGTTCTGATGGTCCAAATTCAAATATTAATTTTTGAAAGCTTAGAAGGAGCTCGTTCAGATGCCAGTGTATGTAATGTACGTACAACTATTAATAATAGAGCCAGTTCCCTTGACAAAATTGTCCTCATAATTATGATTATATCATCACCTAGTAAAGAACACAGTCATACTGTAGTAAATTGTACTGGTGATTATCGTGATTATTTTGTAGCCTTTGTTTTGCAGTGGTGATGGTACATTGCGTAAAAACCCCATCATCTGGAGGGAGTGGAATCCATCAGTTGGACTATCCCTACACAAGTGAGTCACATGACTATCACATGACAGTTTGTCTCAACCAGCCGGCTTAACCGTGCAGACTGCAGTTGCGTATTCTGACTCGTGGTCTTGAGTTACTGGCCCCCGGTGGTCGTCTGGTCTACTCCACCTGTTCCCTCAACCCTGTCGAAAACGAGGCTGTCATAGCAACCATGCTCTCGCTCTGCAAAGGTAGAGTATAGCACACAGACGCAATATTTTAACAAATATGTCATATTCGTACGTTGTAAGCATGTCATGTGATGTAAACCTCTAACAGCTGATCAAAACAAGTCCATTTTGCACCCTATCATTACAGCCCATGCCTTTTTTCAAGAAGACTCTGTTTTATGCATATTAATGTTTCTCTGAAGGTTTTGTCCAGTTAGTGGATTGCACTGAGTGCCTGCCTGGACTAAAGAGGATACCTGGACTCACCTCATGGAAGGTAGTAACCGATAGAGTGCAGTTATAGATATGCCCCTCCCCACACACACATGTACACAGCACATACACCCACACACACACACCCACACACACACACAGATAATGAGCAAGAAAGGAGAATGGTACTCATCAGTCTCCGAGCTACCTGAGTCGTCACAACTACCCCCCACATTGTTCCCACCACCCCCCACAGACCCCCTTCACACACAACTACCCAAATGGTCAGTAGTAATACAGGATCACATGATAATCACATGACCCATACAGCATGCGAGTACTCCCTCATCATCAGAACACTGGTGGATTCTTTATTGCAGTACTGGAAAAGACCGAGTGGTTGCCATGGCAAAAACAGCGAAAAACGACTACTGAAGCGGATCCGGAATCTGAAAAAGTTGTACTGGATTCTCAAACACCCATTCCTTATATTGCTACTGATCCTCAGGATACTTCTGCTGAAGTTAGTAATCCTTCTCAGGATACTGAAGGAGTCAGTCAGGATACTAGTAGTACGCCTCAAGACGAGGCAGAAAAGAAAGAAAAAGAAGAAGACGAGCGACCATCGAAATCCGTATTAGGAAAGTGAGTGAGTTAGAAAACCTAAAAAGTCCCGTAAATCAGAAAAATGCACATGTAGACTATAATTGTGTTTTCGGACATTTTTTATGTGTGTACGTGTTTGTGTGACTGCAGGCCAGCATTCCAACAGCGGAGGAGTCATGGTTACAAGGAAGACCCATTTGTCTTCCTACCCAGGGACAGCGATGTGCAACAGACCGTAGCGTGAGTGGGCGGGTGTATGGGTGGAGTCTGAGGAATTTGTCTGTTATTAGGTCTGTCCAAGTGTTTCTTGCTATGCTGTACGTGAGTCTGTGCAAAGTAAATTTAATCTATTTTGTAGGGTGGCCTATTAAAGTCACACCTTCACATGACATGTTGATTAGACCATAGATAGAGTAGAAGAGGGATTGGAAACGGAAGTACCCTCAAAGTACCATCCGTGTATCTCCGCGGTTTTAATCGAGGCTTACTTTTTAACACGAGGGCTAAACATGAATAATTCATGAGAATTGTTTTGCTCTCTGTAAGAAGTCCACAAGCAGTTCTGCTGCTAAACATCAACTTTCTCTAATACTTGAGGCCATTTGGGACACAGGACACTATTTAGTTACAAAGCCTTAGCTATATCAAAGGTACAGTACTATAGGAACACAAGCATGAAAAAGCGCTGTGTGTACCTCTAGCTACTTCACGACAATCGAGATTATGTTTCTAATTGATACCTACTATCAGGGGGCATGTGATTCAGTAATGGGGGTAGCTCTGAGATGTATGCTTTGGACACAATAAGTTTCCCGGGATTTTGCGGGAGTTATGAGGAGATACACGGATGGTCCCAGAGCCACTACGTAGACTTCATTGTAAAACATCACGTGAATCACTTCCGTTTCCAATCCCTCTCTACTCTATCTATGATTAGACAAATTAGAGGGAGAAACTACTGTACATGTTGATTAAAGGGAGAAACTACTGTACATGTTGATTAAAGGGAGAAACTACTGTACATGTTGATTAAAGGGAGAACTACAGACATAACTGTACATGTTGATTAGACAAATTAAAGGGAGAAACGACATGTTGATTAGACAGTGTGTCTAAACGTGTACACTGTGTTATTGATGGCCTCCCCCTCCCCACAGACCTTACTATGGCCTCCCTGAGAGCTTCCCGTTCGACCAATTGCTCACCAGAAGTGTCGGTGGTAAGAGACGTAACATTTATCTCTCTTCTAAACTCGTGAAGGAGCTCACCATCAGGAACGAACATGTTGTTAAGGTGTGTGTGTGTGTGTGCGTGCGTGTGTGGTGTACTGTAGTCACTAGGAGTGGATCACACTGCAGTCATGTGCCCAGAATTGTTGAAGTGATGGTTATATTTCAATCCTTAATCTCACAAAATTTGCCAGCCTATCATGTTGTTAACCTAAGAGCCCGCCCACGTCGTATGTTTTTGCTGAGGCTAATTGCTTGAGCTGCATCGCGCCTGTCGGACCTCCTCTGGAGCTGTATGATGTATCATAGTTAGAGTACTTAACTCTAGTCTTACCCGAGGCGCGCGTGGGTAGTTAGAGTACTTTTTTTAATTTTGTAGGGTAAACAATTGGTTTATTCGAATTTTTTACCCTACAAAATTACTCGCTATCAGTATACAATGACTTTGATCCAAAATCCTGGATGCAGCCCTGTATAAGATAATAATTATGATTTGTGCTCAACCAGTTACACTGATCTTGATTCTGTATAGGTAACCGGTACCTAAACTATTTGAACGCTATGACAATTAGGCTTTGAAAACGGTAGTGGTGCATGGTCAGACAGTCACTAGGACTATAGGATCACAGCAGAGTCAGCAGAAAGAGACTATATAATCATTTTGTTTTGTGTCTGGTAATTTCACCCTGAGAATGTAATTAAAAGGAAGTGCTTGTGTGGGGCGTGTATGTGTGTCCTAAAATATTATACAAATAATTAAGGCACTTGACATGCACTCTGGTAGACCTACTGTTATTTGGATCGCAGCAAAGCAGGCCTAGAGTGCTGGAGTGTTAAAAGTAGGACACCAGGCTGACATACAGCGGGACCGAATTGTTTACCCTACAAATTACTCGCTGGGACCGAATTGTTTACCCTACAAAATTACATACAGCGGGACCGAATTGTTTACCCTACAAATTACTCGCTGGGACCGAATTGTTTACCCTACAAAATTACTCGCTATCAGTTCTATAGTTACCTGCTATTATAATACTGTAATAAGAGTTTTTACTCTGAGAAGATATTCAAATTTACCATACAGGTAAATGGTAAACCTGATAATAATGTACAGCTCTGTCCTACCCCACCAGAGAGCCAGACCGCTATAAAAAATTAAAACAAAAATACATCAATAAAACGATACACACACAGCAGCAGAGTCACAGTTGCTTAATTTGTAAGCTTTTAAAGTTCATCGATAATTCCAACTCTGAACAGGAACCTGGGAATGTAAAGACAACAAATTAACAAACACTAACTTTTCTATTTATGTAAATAATACAATATGAGCCACTGCCACAAATCATGCAAAGAGAAGCAAATACAGAGGTTTTCAGGAGGTCAAGGTGAGGGAATGCTTCAGAGTATAAAGTTACTCATGCTATAATTCAATTACTGCTGTACTGTACTGTATGTGAAGGCTTCAAAATGTGTGGCCAACCACACTCTGTGTGAATTTTGAAGGCGGCTACTTTGCAAGAGTTGTGGCAGTAAGGCTTCTTTGCAAGATTTGTGCCAGCGGCTCGTAATTCTAAATTCATCAATACAACCACTCACCTTAAATTTAAATCCGCAGACCTGCCACCATTGCTGCAGGAAGGTTCCTCTGGTACAGTGACTCTTGAGCAGTACCAAGTCCACCAACTGATTGCTGCAAGGCATCTTCTATCAGAAATGCTTGTTGTGTCTCTTGTACAGGCCTTACTCCTGGATAACTATCACCAACTGTAGTCCTAGCCTGAAACAGTCCATGACCAATAGGTGCACCTGTCTCCTGCACAGGTTGCTCAAGGGGGACTCCAGCATCAAGTGGCATCAAGGGATTCTGATCTTCTGCATGTACATGTATAGCATGCAAAGCATTCTGAGCTGCAGTCACTAGCTTATAGCAGTGGAGAGCTACTAGCAGGAGCAGCAGAGTTAGAGTTGCTTCTAATAGTGAGGCTGGATACATTATTTACAAAAGTTCTCCTAATCACAAATAAATGACTATAGCTTAGTGTTTGCTTGGTTTATATATACACTGCTTACATTGTACATATTTTATGTGTTTGGCATGCTTGGCAGAGGAATGTACGTGTGAATTCGTAGCCAAGTTTTTTATGGTGCATGAGTCCATATGCAGATATGCAGATATGGAATCATTGTTCATATCTATGGATGACGCCAAATAAATACCGGGATCTAAAACAACTTCCTTTGTAGCAAAAACCATTCTATTGTGTTAAACGAGCATGTTGGCTTTATAAGGCGCGCGCGGTTAATGTTTAGATTCACTTCCGCCTGTTGCGGTACAAAAGGCCCGTGCCCTGGGCAGACCTTTGACCCCAGCTCCAACATTCAAATATCTGTAAACAGCTCTCGTTTCTTTTCCCGCTTCATAGCCCTTTCAAACGATTTAGACAGCTCTAAAACAAGCATGCGCATTTTATACCAGGGTGGGGATACATGCACGTGGTTTTTTTTTAACACAAGCAAACAAAAAACACATAATGGCTACTTATACAGAACAAGCAAGACTCAAGGTACCACAGAAGCCCATTACATAAATAAGAAAGAAGATAAAATGTACATCTATTCAGCTTCAGGTACGGTACAGCCAGCATCCTCCAGTGCATGCACTTTCTGGAGGAGTTCCAGAAGTTGCTTGCGCTGTTTCCCGACGTCACTCTTGACGAAATTGATTCGGCGCCATCCGAAGGTAACACTGGAAAGTAAATATTAGAATGATTATTTCAAATACAATTAAACTACCATCAGTGGTGAAGCTGCTCCCCCTCCAGTGAAGAGGCCAAAGAGAGGTAATTCTAGAGGAATTAATTTCAATAATTATCACGTGATATGGATGACGATCACTTATCTTTTGCACAGGTGTTTCTCGAGTAAGGACAGTTGGGGGTGAAGCTGGTCCTTCGAGGCCTAAGAAAGGTGAATGTCACTAACCTGTACATATGAATAAAATGAGTGGTACTTTCCTTAGGTCCCGGAGGGTATGATCACGTTGATCCTCCGGTCTTGAACGGAGAGGGTCCCTGCCCGTACTGCCACCTGTCACCGTGTGTCAGAGCCAGACCACCCAGCTGGCTGATTGGAAGTGCTGCACCTAATTTGAGGAATATGGTGAAGCGCTTCAAACTATACCGCAAGTATTGGACGCTGCTAGGTCAGTTGGGGGTATGGAATCACCCTCTATATATGGCATATAAAGTGACCAAAACCAGTGCACATGACAAGAGGGATGTGATGCCTGACTGTGTATTGAGAGTAAGTTTTAAATGATGCCCACTTTACAGTGCAAGTACGATCAATTGCTATATACCTTTTCCAGGAGGTGCGTGAACGATTTCCGAATCCAGATGGAGTTCCATACACAGACTTCCAGTCTTCTACTTCCTTTATTGTTTAATTATGTAAAATGCCATGTAAAATGCTGATTGGCTAGTCAAAATGTGCACGGATACGTACTTACTTTATATGTCTTCATAAAGATCTTCGTCAAGTACATGTACACCATCGTTTAATAGGTCCTCGTTTTCATCTACTGGCTCATCTGATTGCTCAGGTTGCACGTCCTCTACAAACTCACTGCACATATATACATGTAGCAAGATTATATGTAATAAATTATGTAGATTGCACATTATATGCAGTACCTGAGGTCAACTTTTCTCTGCTGCTCGTAATTCTCCCATATTTCTCCGGCAAAGTTGAACGATTTTTCCTTCAGCACTCTCATGGGAGTCCTACGATCCGGTCTTCTCATGTCCTGAACCAGTCGTTCACTTGTACACTCTCTACGTACATTCTCGTTCTGAAGTAAACAAATGAATGAATGTACAGTCACACATACATTATATTAGCCAGCATAACGTACCCAGTCCATAATAGCAAGGTCCATTCTCATGTTGAATGTAGCTTCCCCGAAGTGTACACGTTTTGAGATGTATGTGAGCAGCTGGTGATTGAAAGACTCCACCCAGAATGTGTCTCGACACTGTAAAAACAACATCATAGGAATTTTAATAATAATTAGAAAAAAACCTCACTCGACAATATGATTCGGCATTCTTGTAAATAAGGGTGTCTTTTAGTGCTGACGTGAATGACTCGATTGCAAGAGGATCCTCTAGTTTTATCTTCGTGGGCTTGTACCCTGGACGCTTACAGGGTGACGCTTCGTTACAATCTGAGTGCTCGTTCTGAGAACACGATTATAAATGTTATTGGTGTACAGAGTACGGACAACTTGTTATCACACACACTCACCTGATAATGTTTAACGATATTCAGAATGTTCTTTCTTAGATTGTCTGCTGACTGCTCACAGTTCTTCATACAGTAGTACAAGTGAACTTTCGTACTTTTACCTATTGACGAATATTTTTATGTTACTGAGCACTTATATAATCAAAGCTTACGTTTGTCAGATAACTCTGGAAACCACGTCTTTCCTTGAGCCTTTTTGGTCCCAATTGCTACTTTCTTCATATTCTTCGCTACATTCTTAGTGCCTGAAAATACGCGGACACAGTAATAATTGAGATTTGAGATTCTACACACTTACCATGCCATGTGTCGTACGAGTTTGTAAGGTTGAGATCATCAGTGACAAATCTCTTGACTACAGGCTGATTATCATGTGCTACTTCAACAATATTGAGACCTGAGACATAATATCCACAAAAAATAAACACAACCTCATAATGTTGATGCCTGAAAATAACTTTATCTATGACTTCCGGAAGAACTATCTTAGTACACGCTACTTCTCGAGTCTGAGCACAGATGTGTTCTTTCCTGGAAACAGTCGAACACCCAACAATTCTTTTCGTACTAGAAAAAGATAATTTTCATATGATAAACGACAGCAGCACACTTGTAGATAATGAAAATAATTAGTTTACCTTCCCGAGAGGCAGGGAACAGTCGTGTGATAAGCATTTGCTGTTGAGTCGTGGCGAGCATCTGTTATTACCCACTATTGATAAAGTCATTACTGAAAAACAAAAACAAAACTAGCACATAAGAATTAATTACCTCACCGTCCTGCGAGTAACCAGGTAATGCCTTCACTTCGTCAATCGCTCTCAACATGGATGCCTTGGCACAAGCGTTCACGACGTCTAAGTATCCACCTTTCTTGTACACTGTAACGTCACAGTGTTTTGTAAGAGTACAGTTATAACATACATGTACACTTACTTGACGAAATATACCATGAACTAACTTTTCCCAAGCCAGCATGACTACTAAAGTGAAGGTACTGGCTTGGGAGAACTCCAGCACAAGTAAAACCATGGACGATCCTGCAATAAATAGAATTCCAAGTTAATCTTGAAAACGTATGGAATTACTCACTTTTGATTGACAAGGTATCGTCCACCGAGTGTTCGCGAGCTAGCCCACCACTGTCGCTTTCCACATTTTCCACACTTGAATTCAAATCGGACAACATGCCCGTTCTGAAAAACAATATTATATTGCATACATCATGTATTGGGTCTATCGGATCAGAAATACCTGGCGAAAATTGGTCGGCCTACGACAATAAGATTGGCACTGGTCACATGCTTGGGATAGGCCAGTGAAAAGACAGAACAAAGTCTTCAGTTCACACACGAACAACTGTTCATCACTAGCGTCAGTATTGCCAGTAAATATTCCTGAACAAGAAGTAACGTCTTTATACAAACTTATCAAAGCTATTGACACACACAAACCTGAATTCTCCAACATTGGGAAGACTTTGGATTTATCAGATTGTAGGTCTTCTCTCTCAGGAACAGCACCTGCCTGCTCCTGCTCCTGCTCCAACTTGTCCAACAAAACAGAAATAAGCTCTCTGCTGTCCAAGGGCAATGAGCCTCTAGCTGTAGCAGCAAGAGAACGCTTTGCCCTATCTATCCTAGCTACAAAAGCCTGCTTTGCATCTTCAGTATCGAAATTCAGCTCCATTTGGTGCCGAAAACCATGCCTAGCACGCTTCTTCTTGGGTAGAGAACGAGAGTTGTCACATCTTTCAGCCATTTTTTTTGCTCTTTTTTGAACAAAGTATCTCGTGAGCCAAGGTGCTACATGCAGGCTATAAGGGGCGTATCAAAGTAAAACCATGTGTGCATGAAGCAAGCAGTGAAGCAAAAGGAGGCCAGAGAGTTTACCGCACGCGGCCATATTTAATCATTTCCGCCTCGAGTGCCCAGGGCACGCCCCTTTTATAGTCAGCATGCTCGTTTAATGGCAAAACCATTCTAAGCCCAGCTTGCACTTTTATTACAACTAAATGTATATAGCAGAATCTCATTGAACATCTGAACGTATACAGGTATGAGCAAATTGAATCTATACAATAAGCTGGAGGGAATTAAACCAAAAAGGTGCTCAGTCACACATCTCCATGCGATTATATACTATAGATATTGTCAGGCACTCCTATTAGTCTCACTCATAGATACCTACAGAATGGATACTTTATGATAGCACTCTTGAAAAGCCTAGTAGTCTATGAACAAAATAATATAGAAATATTTCTATCAGTGAGATCGAGGCCATATTCCATCACCAGTTTGTCTATCAGTTCTATATGGCCACTACAGCATGCATAGTGAAGGAGAGTACAACCATTGTATCCTCGGACATGACAGCTGCTTTTAAATTCTTTGACTAAAGCATCCAAAACATGTGTATTACCACTTCGTTCAGCTAACAACAATGGGGTATCATTTTCATTCATGCATTCAACATCAACACTGTACTTACTAATCTTGTACTGTACATGTTAGGGTGCTCAAAGTATTGTGATACATAATTATACTCCATGGCTTAAAACTATTTGCAGATCATCAACATTGGTATAAGACTGCTCTCAAGATACGACCATCAGAGAACATCATGTACCTTCAGAATATGTCAAGAGGTACGTTTAAGGAACAAACGCTACGTACTAAACTAGTTGAAACTAGCATACCGTATAGCGAGTAATTTTGAGGGTATAATTTTTTGAAGATTGGCCATTTTTGTGAATTTCGTGTATAATTTTTTCGAGAATAGCAGTTTTGTTAGCCGACTTGTACATTGAATAGATATTTTCGCGGCTTGGTAAAATCCACGAAAATAAAAGATTATTAGCTCTTGAAAATTACCTGCTATACGGTATAATTATGATGTTATTATGATTGTGCACCTCCTACCTATGCAGGGGGTAGAATCTATCCTGCCGTACGTGACCTCCCGTAGTGTCCCGATGACACAGAGTGATCTGGTGATGGTCCTCTCTCAGCCCAACCCCCTCACCACTGAACTGTCACAGCTCGCCCAGGACGCACTCGAGCTACTAGGTGGGCGTGTGTGTGTGTGTGTGTGGGTGTGTGTAGTGTATAGAGACGTATCATTGGATTTCTATAACTGTGGCTTATGTATTCCTGTTGTTATACATACGTAGTCTTGACAACGACATTGTGTGCAGATCTGGGTCCAGTATTGTTCAAGTACTCCCCTCCCCCAGCAACAGATGCTGTAGCCACCTGCTCAGACAGTGACAAGTGAGTGCAATAGTACGCCCTTGTACTAGAAGACCTCCATTACATATTATTATATCTTAATTAGTACCTGTTGCCTTTTCCCCCGTTATAATATATGTAACCTATGTTATTTTTCTACTTGTACGTTGTAAGTAACAGAAATGTTTTATTCCTGTCTTTATGTGGAGTGTGCTAGTGTTCCAGCTATCAGTCAACCCCACACCCACACACACACACAGGTTTGTTCTGACGTGCCCCATGAGTCTGAGTGGGTGGCGTGCTGGCAAGTCAGTGCGACTCTTTGTAGACAAGGTCTATCGCTATCACTTCCTGTCTATGTTGGGGGAGGAGCCTCAGGAGAACCAGTCCCTCGAGTGTGTGACCCCAGCCTCTAGAGTGGGCGGAGTCAATGAGGGTAAGGGAATGACTTATAAATACAATTTCTAACAATACTTGTGATGACCAGTTTCATGTAAATTTTCACGAAATATTCTAAATCAGCATTTAGACTGTTGAAGAGCTGTTCCTACTGTTCCCAGTGTTTCTGTTATTATGTCCACTTTCTCAGTCTTATCTGATAATTGTATTTCACTACAGATACAGAAGAAGATGATCTGACACACACAGAAATGGAGCACCCCCCCAGTGAGGGGAAGCCCCTGGATGACAAGTCAAGCATCTCAAAACAAGATGGTGACTCTGGCGATGGCTGTGAGAGGGAGAATGGGCCTCCTGGAATGGATACTAGAGTAGATACTGGAGTGGATACGACTGAAATGGATACTGGAATGGAGACAAGAGTGAGGACTGGAATGGAGACTGGAATGGAGACTGAGATAACTGACTGATATTACTACCAGTGTGTCTCAGTTCTATGTGAATATCACTAGTAGATACATCTTGCAATTTATTTTATTTTCTATACTTATTAGAAATCTTTTTTCATAAATCATGACATGAAAACTATTGACATAAATTATTGTATCTTTCAATTTATTAAATACCAACATAAACACGATTAGTCTAAGAGCTTTAGAGTTTTCCTACACTATAATATATAATATTATAAAGTGTCACTCGGTATGTTCGCTGCCAGCTGCCTCCAGTGTGTGTCTATGTAGTGGGAACTGTTCCCATGGTGATGAAAGGTCAAACTTGCGGAACTCTTGAGTCATTTCTATGGGCTCGCACACGACACACTTCAGTTCATCGTCGTACCTTACCTGTGAAGAGGAGAATTAGTATAAATTATTATGGGAATAAAATTAATGTTGAACCCTTATATTATTTGGACTTCTCTTTCTACATGCTTTTAGAGGCCAATCCACGAAATATAAGTGCCTCGAAAATTTCGCGATAAACGAATTTTTTACCCAACAAGTGGTTACCGTATTAGTAAAACCAGTAGGTTTTACATAGGATTGGCAGTGGGTTTGTCCGTGTTTAGCAATATTTCAATTATTTTGACTCATGTTCAAACTGTTCTATCTCTGCAGGGAAAGGCCACATCAAGGAACTGGCTAGACAGATAGTTTATTTAGCCTTTTCTCTCTTTGTATCTCTCATTTCATAATCCATGAACATTTTGATGAATGAATATTGTCATTTTAAAAATTGCACTATTTCGACATTTCACCGCTCTTTGTCTGACTGACTAAGTAAGTAAGTAAGTGAGTAAGTAAGTAAGTTTCTTGCCCAGCATTTGCTCCAAGTACAGCCATCTCCAGGACATTCTGCACAGGGTTTCCAAACGACTACAACCTGGGTTACAAAGCGCTTCTTCAGATTTGCGATTGCTTCCACGAGGCAGATGACCTCTCAGCCTCTATTTCTCTTACCTAGACAATTCCGCCATCTTTAATGACTCACAGCAATTGCGTTGTGGCCAATTAATAATAGATAGGCGTGGCTAATAAACCGTGCGCCTAACTTGAATCAGTGCAGCAGTGCTTTTCCAGAGCCTGAGGTGTTGCTTTTAATCACACTGTTCAGCTCTAGCTCCCTTTCTCTGACAGGCATGCTATATGCACTGGCTAGATATCATGCTCTTAAAATTGCTGTCATTTAATACTGATACAAATTCAACATATCAAGCAATAATTATTACTCATTACTATAATTATTAGTCCAGAGATATTCGAGAAGATATCTGATTAGTCCTGTCTTCTCTTCTTGAACTTCTGTACTGCCTCTTGACGTTCCACTTATGCATGTCATGATACGTAAACTATACTGAAAAAGAAAGGGAATCCGACTATAAAAACATTTGCAATGTGAAAAATTGCTAGGATTGGCCAGGGGAACCACAAAAAAGCGTGGAAACAAGAAATCAGACGAGAGCATAACTCCAATCCGTTACAACGTCATGAACATGTACAATACATAGTATATTAAATAATAGACTGTGTTCCAGATCCACCACATCATTCCATGCAGGTCACCAGTACGGTCCGTGCATGCATGTTATACTACGCATGGATGGACTGTGTGTATACCTGTGCTCAACACTGCATGTATTAGGAACATCAATTCATCACAAATCATCATGATTATGTGCCCGCACATTCCAAAATGGATAAATATATAGGGATTGGTCATCACTCCACCAGTAAAAATTGCGTGGCATATTGGCTGGGAAAACATGGGAAAACTACCAGTACATGTGATTGACGTTGTAACGGATTGGAGTTATGCTCTCGTCTGATTTCTTGTTTCCACGCTTTTTTGTGGTTCCCCTGGCCAATCCTAGCAATTTTTCACATTGCAAATGTTTTTATAGTCGGATAGAATCCATGGACTCCATGAATCAGCTGTGGGGATCAATAAAAATATGTACTACATGTATTATAACAATAATTATGACACAAAGTTTCCTGAGCTGTCATAATTATTGTTATAATACTAGCCTCGATCCCAGGCCGAGTTTTCGCTTTTATAACGGTTAGGCGAACAACTGGGCCTGGTACTAGTTGTCTGCGCATGCGTCAAATTTTCATTGTATATTTGTGGTCGGCAAAAATATTTAATAAATCAATAATAGAAATTTGTACACAGAAAATGCACAGAGTGAGTACACAAAAGATGCACATAGGGAGCTGCTTCACAAAGGCCTGGGGAGTTGCCAGTTGTGCTGCAGCACAATTACAGTGACCCAGGGCAACTTCAGGATGATTGAATGCCTTCAAATTACGTTTCAAAAAGATTTAGCAGGCTGCTGGACTTCTCTGATTCTAGGCCCCAACTCGTAACTCATTGCTTGAGAAAACGTAGATTCTCTTGATGTCTCTGAGCTACCCAGCAACGCTCGAATGAGCAGGTCATACTCCAGTCCTGTGTCTGTGAGTATAGGACAATATTAAAAGAAACCAAAGACGGTTAAACCCTTACCTCAAACTGTCCAGTCTCGTCCGTTAGTATAGCCAAGAGGAGCACTGTTGGGATAGCTGGATATTAGCCATTGCTCCTGTACAGAGAAGTAGACATTTTAAATACGTGTAGATCTATACATATTAAATTTCTCGGTTATAGTGTCATTGTCGACGAGCTGATGATGGCAGCACCAAGTTCTCTAGCTCACACTCTTCACTTGATCCACCATATTAATGATGAAACTATAGTCTACCTACATTCTTGCCAAACATGAACAAGACTTGATAGCATAGCCGGCCATAGGGCCCACACAAAAATATCTGACCTTAACAAGCTTGACAAAGCTTTATACCTCTTCCCTTGTTGTTCAGTCTTCAGAATAAGCTTCAGAGAAGAGAGAAGCTTCAGCTAAGAGCCATTCCAATCGATTCCAATACTGATAAAACGGGAACTGACTTCTAGTACACGATAGTACACGAATATAAATGTCACAAAAGTGAACGAGAATATCCATTCGTCAGAATCTGACGAACGATTGACGCATGCGCAGACAACTAGTACCAGGCCCAGTTGTTCGCCTAACCGTTATAAAAGCGAAAACTCGGCCTGGGATCGAGGCTATTATAATACATGTAGTACATATTTTTATTGATCCCCACAGCTGATTCATGGAGTCCATGGATTCTATACGGTAACCACTTGTTGGGTAAAAAATTCGTTTATCTTGAACGCAGTGATTTTCGTGAGTAAAAATTCGTTTGACTTCGTTGCCTCCACTGCATTGAATGCGTTCCGGTAAACCATGGCAGGGAAAAAATGTTGAAGGTCAGCTTGCTAATTACCCGCTACATGTATTATAATACTGTAATAAGAGTTTACTCTGAGAAGATATTCAAAACACATTATTTTCGCCATACAGGTAAACCTGATTCAACAAATTAATAATGTACAGCTATAAAACAAAAATACATCAATAAAACGATGCACACACAGCAGCAGAGTCACAGTTGCTTAATTTGTAAGCTTTTAAAGTTCATCGATAATTCCCACTCTGAACAGGAACCTGGGAATGTAAAGGCAACAACATTAACAAACAAAAAATGGACTAACTTTTCTATTTACGTAAATAATACAATATGAGCCACTGCCACAAATCTTGCAAAGAGAAGCAATTACAGGAGGTTGAGGTGAGGGAATGCTTCAGAGTATAAAGTTACTCATGCTATAATTCAATTACTGCTGTACTGTGCTGTATGTGAAGGCTTCAAAATGTGTGGCCACCACCCACACACAGCTCTGTGTGAATTTTGAAGGCAAGAGTTGTAGCAGCGGCTCGTAATTCTAAATTCATCAATATAACCACTCACCTTAAATTTAAATCCGCAGACCTGCCACCATTGCTGCAGGAAAGTTCCTCTGGTACAGTGACTCCTGAGCAATACCAAGTCCATCAACTGATTGCTGCAAGGCATCTCCTAGCAGGAAAGCTTGTTGTGTCTCTTGTACAGGCCTAACTCCTGTATAACTATCACCAACTGTAATCCTTGCCTGAAACAGTCCATGACCAATAGGTGCACCTGTCTCCTGCACAGGTTGCTCAAGGGGGGCTCCAGCATCAAGTGGTATCAAGGGATTCTGATCTTCTGCATGTATAGCTTGCCAAGCATTCTGAGCTGCAGTCACTAGCTTATAGCAGCAGTGGAGAGCTACTAGCAGGAGCAGCAGAGTTAGAGTTGCTTCTAATAGTGAGGCTGGATACATATTCACAAAAGTTCTCCTAATCACAAATAAATGACCATAGCTTAGTGTTTTGCTTGGTTTATATTACATCAAAGTCGCCAGTGTACCTGATGTCGTCATGTCCACGTTGACTGTAAAAGTTTATCTGCCGTGAAATGCAATAATTTCAATGTATAGTATACAAGATTTTACGGGGATTTACGGAGGGTTGTTTACTACCTCCTGCACAAAAGCTGCTCTTGCAAAACTTTACGGGTGGGGCTGCTTCTGCAAACTGTACATGCTCAGCAAACATGTAGTGTCAGCTGTAGCCAGCCACGTGGGGCTGCAAATTAACCAAACAAGAAAAATTGTGGTTGAAGTTGGATAAACACAGTTTCATTCTAAGCATAACTTTGGCTTGGGGCCGTTTTTGTCTTGAGCACTTTACATACACTTGAAAGGTATTTTTGATGTGTAAATGTTCAGTACTAAAGGTATACAACATATTGTTTGTGTCCAATGCTCCTTTTAACAGTTATGATCCTATTAAAATAGAAAAAAATTCATAGTAACGAGATATTGTGCATACATAATAAGAGTGTAGGGGTCTTCTTTTCTTTTTTTCTCTTTCTTGGTGAATATCTGCAATTGGGGAGAGAAACAGAAGTGTATATTATACTCTTCACGGTAAGTAATTTTCACGATGGTGATTCGATTGTGGCCGGTGTGTACACTATGCACCATGGTGTTCAGGAAAGTACAAGCACTTTGGTGCAATGGACAGTGAGTTGCAGGCATTCATAAACAGGTGAATGTAGACTCGCAAGCCGTCACTGTTGCAGGCGCCTGCAACAGTGACGGCTTGCTACATTCATAAACACAACTTATGGCTTAGCATTACAAGCATAAACAATGCATTTGCTATGCATGTGCTAAACAACTTTCCAAGAAATAAAAACAATCCAGAAATAAAAACAATCCGCTATTTAAGCCTCATTGGCTCCCAAACGAAACCGTTAAAAATTGTAGTATATGCTTTTAGAGCTTTCGTACCACCATAGATAGCTATTGCAACAACTTGATATCCAATTGCGAAAGTACAAGACAGACTGAACTATGTACTGGCAGGCTGCAAGCAAAACCGGATGTAGCACTTGTAGATTTAAGTGCATTAAAGGGTCTAGGGCATGTGTGCATGGATGCCGGTTCATTTCGTGTAAAAACTTACCAACAAAGGATGGCCCAGTTGATTCCCACAGTGGAGATGATGAAGATGACTCTATTGAAACAGAAAACTCAGATTCCAAAACAGAAGATGACCATCATGACAGTACAGACTCGATAATGGAGTCTGTGTTTAGCAGAGAGAATGAATATTAGTTTTTAATAAGGACAGACCTATTACTTCTAGCCATATTAATACTATAACATATTCATAACACATAAAGGTTGGGGCCATTTTTGTCTTCCAAGTCTATACAACTAGAAACTATCATGGTATTATACTAAAATAACTTGCCTTTAGTATTACCGATTTTCGTTTGTGTCCATCTTTTAGTTTCAGAAATATTTAACTATCTTTCTGCTGATGTAGCTTCCATCCGCCATTTTGTCTTGAACTCTTTGCTAAATTTCAGTCACTAACAACGCGCTTGTGCTGCAAATATTGGCTGATATAGAAGCCTGTAAACTAATCTATCTGTAACTGTGTTTCTGAATAGCAGTAAGAACCTCTGAAGTACAAAACTCAAGCTGACATAAACCAGCCCTGCATTTGTTTACTTACTTACTTTCTAATTGTAGCACACTTCCTGCTAGGCTGATAAATTTTGCGGAAGTGTGACACTGGCGACTTGACTGTACATATTTGTAGATGATTGGCGCGGTTGATTGAGAATTCGTAGCCAAGTTCTTTATGGTGCATGTATCCAAATGCAGATATGCAGATATGGAAGCATTATTCATATCTATGGATGAAGCCAAAATACAACAGTGAACGCTGTTTCTTGGACCTCGACAATTATCTACACGACATCTAATCCCATCTAATGGCTGGCTACAGGATAATTATTATGATATTCATTAAGGTAACTACGGAAGTTTCAGTAGTGATTTTGGGCACCGGGTGGAATCAGGGCGTAGTAAAATGACCACTAATTGCATTTGCGCAAACATTGGACTGATAGGAGCTACAGGCTTACTCTAGAAACACCCACGAACATGTACAGCACACCTCAGAATTAGCCCTTTGTGCTTACTCACCATGTACAGCACACCTCAGAATTAGCCCTTTGTGCTTACTCACAGCTAAACCGCTTCTGACACAATCTGAACCACCTCCAAAGGTGGGTTGGCTAAGTTATAGTTAGAACATGGGCATGAGGTATCTATAGCCCTGTTTACACGCAGCATCTAATGCGCATTGTAAAGCGCATTACTATTAACGAGGTCTAGTTTAATACATTCGATCAATCCTATGTGACTTCTTTTCCTAAACATATTTGCTTTTGTGAGAACAATTCAAAGATTTGTGGAACTCAATTTGTTGATAAAACCATGTATCCCGGTCAAACATTTACAGTATCTCTAGTTGCTGTATACGCACTATAAATGCGCTATCAAAACCGGCTTACGTAAACCGCCTACCTGATGTGGTTTGAAGCCGGATCAATGTGGTTTAGACAAACAACTGCAAGCGCAAAGGAATGCAAAGAATTCATTTGTGGTATAAGAAGTGGTATAAGAGAGAAGAATGAACAGAGGAACATATTGAGATAAAAGCAGTAATAGCTATCTGGGGAGCTACTGACTTGCAGCAGCAACTTGATGGAGCTGTAAGAAATAAACTGATTTACGAAAAAATATCAAAAGAAATGAAGAAAAAAGGATACGAAAGAGACTGGATTCAATGTAGGGTAAAAATTAAGAACTTAAAAACAAACTACAAAAAAGTAAAGGACGGTAACAATAAGACAGGGGAAAGTAGGAAAACATGCAAGTTTTATGACGAGCTGGATAGGATTCTGGAGCACCGACCAGCCTCCGCTCCATCTTTCCTCGTTGACACCAGCTCTGAGGTGGAGGAAAGGGTGGATGAGGTCGTGGAGGATACAGACGGTACAATATAATGTTATAATTGTATACTTAACTTTCTTTTTAACACAGATGGCAGTCAGATCCAGCCACAGTCTCCAGTGGAGAGTGCGGATGATGTGGCCGATACTGAGGGAGAGCCCAGTACCTCTGGAAATAGGAAAATAGATGATTGTGAGTTAATAGAAAACATACAAGTAAATACAAAATGTTCAATAATAATTATCTATACACACCCAAAAACAGGTACTCCCCCACCAACAAAGAAAAGCAAGAAAAGCAAAACCGAAAAGGCTATGGAGAAGCAGCTGGAGACATTTCTGGGCTACCAGAGAGAAGCAGAGGAAAGGTTTGACAAAAGAGAGGAGGAAAGATGGGAGAGAGAGAGAAAGTTAGCGGAAACAAGAAGAAAGGAGGAACAGACGCACCAACTCAACATGATTCAAATGCTTGGACAACTGATACGGCAACCAGGACCATCACAGTATTATCCACCATCATCGCAACCATTTAACCCTGACTCACAGTACGACTACTAACTTTTAAACATCAAACATTAATCATACAGTCATATAACAATAAAATAATAATGCGTATGATAACATAAGTTCACATAATTATCATGTACTAAAATATTGTGTTAATGTACTATGTGTTATAGTGTCCCAAAGCTCGAGGGCTTTAGCCCGAGGGATGAGGGACACTATACAGTGGTTTGCACAACAGTTGTCCAGAGCATACAGATAAGGAATTTGTTTGTTTATACAACACTTTCCTAATATGGACTATGTATATGCCCACAATTAATACATGACTTGTGCTAATCAAAACTAGAGCACTAAAGTGCAAACCCTCGGCTGGTGACATGATTATAAAGAAACCAGAAGACTGATATAATGCAGTGCATATAGTGATGTTGTTATCATCATCATGCATGACTTGCACAGCAACTCAGGAGCAATAAAACTAAACCAGACTGGGAGGCATGCTGAAACATTTGAGAACAGGTAGTAGTACTATAAATATATGCACTGTGGATTAGGATCACAGCAAACAAGCATGGAGTCTCAGAGAAGTATGGCTCCAGGTCCTGCATGGATCCCAGTCAGCTAAAGCAAGCTTTCTGCTTTAGTGACCCTGTTCCAATATTGTTCCTGGTATATACAGCTTTCTACGTTAGTGACCCTGTTCCATTGTTTCTGGACCTGGTACAGGATCACTTCAGTTATAAGTAACGCATGTGCAAGTTCTGTTCAAGCTACATTTTGCTCGCTTTTATTAGACAACGAAGCTTTAACACCCAAAGCTGCCACTATTAGAAGTACTGACTTGTTGTGTGGAGGCTACCCATGCTGTAAACGCAGTGCTAGAGCATCCAGGTAAGCAGACCCAGTCATAAGCTTCTTAGCTTTTGCTCGTTTTTATTTGACAACGAAGGTTTAACATGAAATTCTGCCACTATTAAAATTAATAACTTGTTGTATGAAGGCTATCCATGCTGTAAACGCAGTGCTGTGCAGTGGCGTAGCCAGAGGGGGGCAGAGGGTGCTCCAGCACCCCCCTCTGGCCTCAGACTCTGCTCCACAAGTTCATTTTACTAACTAGCTAGCTGATATGAGATCGAGAGTAACTCTAGAGCTCTCAACTCAAAACTCCACCTCTAACTATCTATATAGCTCCACCTCCAAATATTCATTCCAGTCAGTGCACATGCGCAAAGCCACGTGCTGAGCAGACCAAGGTCCCCCACAGAGTTGCAGACTGTTAATGTTCAGCAGCTATCACCATCATCATCATGAGTATTTTTCCGTTGAGCCCAGTTCACAGAGCAGCACTGCAACTGCAAGTGGCTTGCCACCCTGTCCTGCTAATTCACAAGCAGAACCTGGTTAGCAGCTGCATGATTTAATTGTCACAACTCAAAACAATGCATTTTATAGGACATCTTCAAATGAAGATGTGGCTTAACCACCAGTACCCTCAAAGTAGCAGTACCCTCATTTCTTTAGCCAGATTGCGTTAGAATCAATCTCAGAGCATGTAACAACAAAAATTTTCTGAGGGAGTGCCCCCACCCCCATTGGTAATAAGCACCCCCCTATCTCAAATCCTGGCTACGCCCCTGCTGTGGCATCCAGGTGAGTAGATTCACCTGTCACAAACAAACAAACAAACAAACTAGAGCACTAAAGTGCAAACCCTCGGCTGGTGACATGATAATAAAGAAACCAGAAGAGTGATAATGCAGTGCATGTAGCATGTATGACTAGCACAGCAACTCAAGAGCAATAAAACTAAACCAGACTGTAGGGATGCTGAAACATTGAGTATGTCACATGAGACATGCACTAGCACTGTGGACTGGGATCACAGCAAAGAAGCCTGGAGTCTTAGACTAAGAGAAGTATGGCTCCTTCCAGGCTAGAGTATAGGATCCAGAGTCAGTCAACAACAACTAGTCACAATTCTACTTTCTTGGCCCTTATTCATGTTACGGGATCACTTCAGCTGCAAATACCTAGTCAGCAGAGGTAGTAATTCTAGCTTTCTACTTTAGTGACCCTGTTCCATTGTTTCTGGTACAGGATCACGTCAGCTGTAAGTAACCCATGTGGAAAAATCACAATGTAACATAGGGGTATCTCGAATAAAGGCCACGTGTAGTTAGCAGCTGCCAACGGGCAAGTTTAGCTTTTGCTCGCTTTTATTCGACAAAGAAACTTTAACATCAAAATCTGCCACTATTTAAATCAAGATATTGTTGTGTGAAGGCTATCTATGCTGCAAACGCAGCGCTATGGCATCCAGGTGAGTAGAAAACCCCGTCACAAACAAACAAACAAACAAACTAGAGCACTAAAGTGCAAACCCTCGGCTGGTGACATGATTAAAAAGAAACCAGAAATATAATGCAGTGCATATAGTGATGTTGTTATCATGTATGACTTGCACAGCAACTCAGGAGCAATAAAACTAAACCAGACTGGAGGCATGCTGAAACATTTGAGAACAGGTAGTGGTACTATATAGATATATGCACTGTGGATTAGGATCACAGTAAAGAATCCTGGAGTCTCAGAGAAGTATGGCTCCAGGTTCTGCATGGAGTAGGATCCCAGTCAGCAGCAGGAGCTATAATTCAAGCTTCTACTTTAGTGACCCTGTTCCATTGTTCCTGGTATATACAGCTTTCTACTTTAGTGACCCTGTTCCATCGTTCTTGGTACAGGATCACTTCAGTTATAAGTAACGCATGTGCAAGTTCTGTTCAAGCTACATTTTGCTCGCTTTTATTAGACAAAGGAGCTTTAACACCGAAAGCTGCCACTATCAAAAGTACTAACTTGTTGTGTGGAGGCTACTCATGCTGTAAACGCAGTGCTAGAACATCCAGGTAAGCAGACCTAGTCACAAGCTTCTTAGCTTTTGCTCGACAAAGAAGCTTTAATATTAAAATCTGCCACTATTTAAATCAAGATATTGTTGTGTGAAGGCTATCCATGCTGTAAACGCAGTGCTGTGACATCCAGGTGAGTAGAAAAGCCCATCACAAACAAACAAACAAACAAACTAGAGCACTAAAGTGCAAACCCTCGGCTGGTGACATGATTATAAAGAAACCAGAAATATAATGCAGTGCATATAGTGATGTTGTTATCATGTATGACTTGCACAGCAACTCAGGAGCAATAAAACTAAACCAGACTGGAGGCATGCTGAGAACAGGTAGTGGTAGACTACTATAGATGATATGCACTGTGGATTAGGATCACAGTAAAGAAGCCTGGAGTCTCAGAGAAGTATAGCTCCAGGTTCTGCATGGAGTAGGATCCCAGTCAGCAGCAGGAGCTATACCGTATAGCGCGAAATGTTCGAGGGGCTTAATTTTCGCGGATTTCGTGGGTTAGAATTCTATACGAAAATTAAGTCCACGAAAATTATTCTTTAATTAGAATTACCTGCTATCGTGCAAATATTTAAAGGCGTGGCTTCCGGTAAGCAGTCATTCCGCGAACATTGTGCAACGAAATGGTTTTTAGAGGCCATTCCACGAAATATAAGTGCCTCGAAAATTTCGCGCTATACGGTAATTCAAGCTCCTACTTTAGTGACCCTGTTCCTGGTATATACAGCTTTCTACTTTAGTGACCCTGTTCCATCGTTCTTGGTACAGGATCACTTCAGTTATAAGTAACGCATGTGCAAGTTCTGTTCAAGCTACATTTTGCTCGCTTTTATTAGACAAAGGAGCTTTAACACCGAAAGCTGCCACTATCGAAAGTACTAACTTGTTGTGTGGAGGCTACTCATGCTGTAAACGCAGTGCTAGAGCATCCAGGTAAGCAGACCTAGTCACAAGCTTATTCAAGCTTCTTAGCTTTTGCTCGACAATGAAGCTTTAACATCAAAATCTGTCACTATTTAAACCAAGATATTGTTGTGTGAAGGCTGTCTATGCTGTAAACGCAGCGCTGTGGCATCCAGGTGAGTAGATATACCTGTGACAAACAAACAAACTAGAGCACTAAAGTGCAAACCCTCGGCTGGTGACATGATTATAAAGAAACCAGAAGACTGATATAATGCAGTGCATATAGTGATGTTGTTATCATCATCATGCATGACTTGCACAGCAACTCAGGAGCAATAAAACTAAACCAGACTGGAGGCATGCTGAAACATTTGAGAACAGGTAGTAGTACTATAAATATATGCACTGTGGATTAGGATCACAGCAAAGAAGCATGGAGTCTCAGAGAAGTATGGCTCCAGGTCCTGCATGGATCCAAGTCAGCTAAAGCAAGCTTTCTGCTTTAGTGACCCTGTTCCAATATTGTTCCTGGTATATACAGCTTTCTACTTTAGTGACCCTGTTCCATTGTTTCTGGACCTGGTACAGGATCACTTCAGTTATAAGTAACGCATGTGCAAGTTCTGTTCAAGCTACATTTTGCTCGCTTTTATTAGACAACAAAGCTTTAACACCGAAAGCTGCCACTATTAGAAGTACTGACTTGTTGTGTGGAGGCTACCCATGCTGTAAACGCAGTGCTAGAACATCCAGGTAAGCAGACCCAGTCACAAGCTTCTTAGCTTTTGCTCGTTTTTATTTGACAACGAAGGTTTAACATGAAATTCTGCCACTATTAAAATTAATAACTTGTTGTATGAAGGCTATCCATGCTGTAAACGCAGTGCTGTGGCATCCAGGTGAGTAGATTCACCTGTCACAAACAAACAAACAAACAAACCAAACGACTACTATAACCCGTGGCCGCCCACGCGCCTCGGGTTAACAAACAGACCAACATACTACTATACCCGTGGCCGCCCACGCGCGCCTCGGGTAACAAACAAACAAACCAAACGACTACTATAACCCGTGGCCGCCCACGCGCCTCGGGTTAACAAACAAACCAACAGACTACTATACCCGTGGCCGCCCACGCGCCTCGGGTAACAAACCAAACGACTAACTATAACCCGTGGCCGCCCACGCGCCTCGGGTTAATAATTATAAGCCTATATATAGTGCGCATGCCCAATAAATTGAGTTTAAAAATTGCTACATTGTAAAGATGCCTAAAGCTTATTCAGATGATCTGCGGTGGAGAGCTGTGTGGTTGAGAGGCATGTCTTACTCTGAAATAGCTACAGTGCTGTTCATGAGTGAGAAATCCGTTTATAGGCATCTTCACTTATTTTATGCAACTGGGACAGTTGAGCCTATGCTGCCCACTGGCAATTGCAGTAACGGTTTAACTGATTTTGAAGCATTCACTGTGCTGCAGTCTATACTTCATCAGCCTAAGGCATACCTGGATGAAGTTCGGCAGAAACTATTTGACATCACCGGCAGGTGGGTACATCTCTCAACGATATGTCGTACAATCAAAAGGCATGGATTTACTAGGAAAAGAGTGCAGTCTATTGCTCTACAGCAAAGCGAAACGAAGAGGGTACAATTCATGTCTGACATATCTGTATTTGACCCTGATATGTTGATTTGGATTGACGAGACAGGTTCAGATCGAAGGAACAGCATTTGAAAATTTGGCTACTCACTTAGAGGAACTAGACCTCGCACACACGTACTAAGAGTGTCTGGAAAAAGATATTCAGCAATTCCTGTAATGACAACGCGTGGAATTGAAGACGTTTATGTATGTGCAGATTCTGGGAATGGTGATGTATTTGAAGACTTCGTTTGTCAGTGTGTGCTACCTGTGATACTACCATTTGATGGGAATAACCCCAGATTAGTCGTTGTAATGGACAATGCAAGTATTCATCACGTTCAAAGGGTGTATGATATCATTACTGGAGTTGGAGCTAGACTTGTATTTCTCCCCCCATATAGCCCCGACTTAATGCCGTTGGAGGAAGTATTCTCAAAAAGTTAAATCTGTGCTAAAGGCTAATGAAGCTGCGTACCTTTATACTCTAACAGCGTCCCTCATTTTGAAAATGGCCTTTTGTACAGTGACTCAAGCTGACTGTTTAGCTTACATCAGACATGCTGGCTATTTATAATTAATGTGACACTTTAATTATTATGAAAATTAATTTTGCATTAAACCAAAACTCTAATAATGTACAAAGGTAGCTTAAGTGTCATTTTAATTGACGAAGTAAATTAACAATTCCAGATCTTTGTTCCTCGTATTCTTCACTGCTTAAAACTCCACCATCATGAAGATCTCTCAATTCACCCAACTGTTTAAGGTACGTACTGCGTAGCTGAGCTTGTTTCATGGGTGAGAAAGTAGGAGTAGAAGGACACTGCTTGTAAATACAATTTAGTCTAAAAATATTTTTAATACTTGTGATGACCAGTTTCATGTAAATTTTCAAGAAATATGCTAAATCAGCATTTAGACTGTTGAAGAGCTGTTCCTACTGTTCCCAGTGTTTCTGTTATTATGTCCACTTTCTCAGTCTTATCTGATAATTGTATTTCAAAGAAGATGATCTGACACACACAGAAATGGAGCACCCCCCCCCCCCAGTGAGGGGAAGCCCCTGGATGACAAGTCAAGCATCTCAAAACAAGATGGTGACTCTGGCGATGGCTGTGAGAGGGAGAATGGACCTCCTGGAATGGAGACAGGAGTAGAGACTGGAGTGGATACGACTGAAATGGATACTGGAATGGAGACAAGAGTGAGGACTGGAATGGAGACTGGAATGGAGACTGAGACTATAACTGACTGATATTACTACCAGTGTGTCTCAGTTCTATGTGAATATATCACTAGTAGATACATCTTGCAATTTATTTTATTTTCTATACTTATTAGAAATCTTTTTTCATAAATCCAGAGATACAAAAGAAAGGGGATTGGAAACGAAATTTTTACGAAATTTTTGCGTGAAGCATTCCGCGTTATAGGGCGTGGCTAAAACTACAAAGGATTATATTTATAGTCAGCATGCTCATTACCTGTCTTGACTGCTCTACAATGTGCTGTACATAGAAACAGTGAAATTGATCATTTTTAATGTTGATTTTTCTAAAAAGTAAAGAGAATTTAGCTCTAAAAAGTCGACTAAGCCATACAGCCACTATTACTAGACAAATAAATGCTATGCAAGAAGAAATAGCCTTTACTATGAAGTCGTAGGAGGGACAGACCCGTGGTGTGTCTAAAAGTATACTAAAGTAGTTTGAAGGACTATACTGCAAACGTTTATGAACAGTACAGCTTATTTATAGCATGAAGCCATTCTATGTAGCACTTAGATACATAATAACCAAGTCAAGCAATGTCCTTTGCTGTTTTGACTTCACAGGAGGGACAGAGAAAAGTTGACATAGAGTACTTCAAGCTAAACTCAAAAAAATTGGAAACAGAGTAAAGACAACGGACTTAGAGCTTGTCAGTGGTATAAGCTTACTTCTCTCAAGTATCTCCCAGGCCCTGAGTGATCTCTAGTGGATAGGAGAGCTAGAAACCAGGGATACAAAACCGTAGCGCAGTCCTCCATGTAATTATTTGCGAGCGCAATAATTACACGGAGTGCTTCACCGGATGTCAGTCCTTTTACATAGGGCGTGGGCGATCGTTTCCAATCCCCTTTCTTTTGTATCTCTGATAAATAAATCATGACATGAAAACTATTTATTGTATTTTTCAATTTTAATATATCAATTATTAAATACCAACATAAACACGATTAGTCTAAGAGCTTTAGAGTTCTCCTACACTATAATATATAATTATAAAGTGTCACTCGGTATGTTCGCTGCCAGCTGCCTCCAGTGTGTGTCTATGTAGTGGGAACTGTTCCCATGGTGATGAAAGGTCAAACTTGCGGAACTCTTGAGTCATTTCTATGGGCTCGCACACGACACGTTTCAGTTCATCGTCGTACCTCACCTGTGAAGAGGAGAATTAGTATAAATTATTATGGGAATAAAATTAATGTTAAACCCCTATATAAAGCTTGGTACAGTACAATTATATTATTTTTTGTCTTGGACTTCTCTTTCTACATGCAGGATGTCGTGTATGGCATATACTGTCTTCGTACAGTTTGACCTTTGGACCCACCTCCACATAGCCGCTGAGAGGGAAGTCTTTCCTAAGTGGGTGTCCCTCGAAGCCATAGTCAGTGAGCAGCCGACGTAGGTCAGGATGGTTGGAGAAGAACACACCGTACATGTCCCACACCTGAGCAACGAGAGGGAACAAAATCATTGTCTGAATTTTATTATTGTCTATTATAATTATTATACTGTACAAACTAACTTCAAACAGTACATGTACATGTAGTACTTAGCCTATAGCTAATATAAAATCGGCGTATAAGTACCAGCTAGGTCATGCACGCACACCTCTCTCTCCAGCCAGTTGGCAGCGTTGAAGAGGCCAGTGACGGACTCTATGGGGGTCAGCTCATCAGCGTAGGTACGCACTCGAATACGAGAGTTATACACAACACTCAGCAAATTGTACACCACCTGTGAAACGATCAGTACAGAAAAATAAAGCAAGAAGAGTAAACTCACAACCTAACACGTACAATGTATAGCCTCGTTCCCAGGCCTTACTTTTTCTTGCTGTTGACAAGAAAGACATAGTGCTAG